>NW_010972653.1:6131588-6233041 GCF_000737465.1 Haliaeetus leucocephalus
GCCCGGCTGTTGCGGTCCTTGAGGTGCCGGCGGCGGCGCTGGGAGGAAGGGGCTGACGCCAAGCGTCCCCCGGAGGCGGGGGAGGGGAGCGGGCAAACGGCCGCTTGCTGCCGCCTGCTGCGACGGGGGCCGCGCTCCTGCCGTCCACCAGCCCCCCGGGGTTCGGCCTCTCGCCCTTCTGTGGGAAGAGGGTTTACCGGTTTATCATTGATCGGGTTATCGTTTGGGGATAGAGGTATCGAACGGGAAGGAGATAGAACAAAACGCGGGATGCGGTGCTACCCGGCCTAGCTTCTCCGCGCCTCGTATTAAAAAAGCTTGCGAAGTAGCGAGTGTTGAGCTGTGCCTTCCTCAGAGACGACCGGCAGAACCAGCGGATTTGCCTGCGTTCTAGCAGCAGCCCCTCCGTGCTGGTGGCTGGAAGGAGCCCCGAGGGACGTGGGTGTGCAGGGTACCGCGGTGCCTTGCTGCACCCCTTGTGGCTGAGGGTGGCTTTTGGTCTGCCAGGGACCAGGTGTTTGCTTCATGGCCAACACAGCAGCGGTCTGGGGACTTGTAGTCCAGCACTGCATCGCAGGTCCAAGCTTCCCCTTATGCGTCTTCCATTATTTTCTGCAGTGTGAGCTGTCTTCCTCCTTTGTGCTCTTTCTTTCATCTGCTCAAAATTTCTGAAGCTTTGTAATTAAAATATTCTCTGAAGCTGGGAAATAGGGTTTCAGCACTTCCTGACTGGGAGCCAGCATCCTGCTTCTTGACACTGGCTGGCCAAATGTTAAGTGCAGCAAGTGAAGTAGTAGGGTGGATAGAGGAAAAAACGTTTCTGGAATACTCTCAGAACTCCCAGTAACTCAGTTCTAAGGCAGTACATGTAACATGCTTTTTGCTTTAAGTTTCAGGAACATGTTAAGTAGTAATGGTTTCTCCTAGAAGTATTACAATTAGTAGTTCTTCAGAAGCAGGGGTTTGGGGGTTCATCTTTTTTTAAATGGGAGCATAATCTCTGGAGGAGGGATTGCATTGGATGCACTTTGTAGGGCACTTAGGTTGTAGTTACAAATAAAAATAATCTAATGCTTTTAAGTGGGAATATACATTTTAAATTTTGTCTTGCCTCTAAATCTGTATCTTTATACGCATTAGAAACTGACCTTTGCAATAGTCTGTAAACTGGGTGGCAGGATTTTTTTGATTAATCAAAAGGATGGAGAAGTTTTAGCAGAGAGCTTGAGGGACCTTTCCCAGTCACACATGAAGAGCACCAGAGGAACATTCCTACTTCCATTCTCAGAGTCCTTCACAAGTTTCCAGTTTTTGTCCACTTTGGATACAGTCCCTCTGCTGTTTGCCAGGAACTCCTTCTCTTGATGATATGACAGCTTTAATTTTTATTTTTCCTACCTAGAATATCTTCCTTGATCCAATTATGAAAAAATGTTTAGAAAAGGAAAAAAACGACACAGCAGCAGCAGCTCACAAAGCAGTGAAATCAGTACTAAAAGCAAGGTAAGTTGAATTTGGTATATACTCTGTTTATGGAAGCACAAGTTGACAGTTCAGTGGTTTGCTTGCACTGATGGTAGGATGTGATTTCCATAAAATGCCATGTTGCACTAGGAGAACTTCCTACTTCTACTATTCCTCAGGTTGTTTTATGAGAGTTAAAAAACCCTATTCGTTATAAAGCCCTTGTATTCTGAGATGAATGCTTGATTGCTTCCATAGTGAAGCCCACAAACACAAGAGTTTCTGGCAGCACATAGTAAGGTTTGGAGGAAAATGTAGTATGTTTGTTCTGTGCTAATATTGTCTTTAAGAAGGTGCCTGGTGCTAGGTACCAGGAATGAGTTTATTCTTCAGTACTAGTTGGTTACTCAGTATCTCTAAAAAGTATTCTTCATTTTGAATAATGTGTCCATTTTGTCTGATAGGTTTTGGAATGATCAGTTGAATATTCTGGATTTTCCAAGGTGCCGTTTCACTTCCCTTGCACTGCTATGTTATTTCAAGCATTGGTGACAAGCATATAGTTGTCAATTTCTTCAAGTTAAGATGCAGTACCAGAAAAGTCTGGACATAACCTTAAGGTTCATTTTCTCTTTTTCTTTTATTTCCTCCTCCTTTCAAAATATTTGTGGACTTCTCAGGGGTTCCTGCTGAATTTGTATCAGTCTAATCTACAATGAGGCAGAAAGATAACTTCAGGAAAGAAATAGGTGGTGGTGTTTTTTTCTCCCCATTTTGCAGTGCTGCTTAAGTAATTAGAACATAAACACTAGTTTGTGTAAAAAAAAAAAGAGTTTAGGCAGGGCATATAAAAGTGAATTGTTACTATGTTCTCAGTAACTTTCTGATGATATGAATTTTTTTCTTAGTCTGTAGATTCCAGTCTTGGGGGACTTTCCAGGTCTAGTACTGTGGCTAGTCTAGATACCGACTCCACAAAAAGTTCAGGTATGTAATCAGAGTTTGAGCAGATAAGGAACAGTATTAACTTTATGTGTGTTTGTATAAAAGAGCAGAAAATGGAAAAGGTTAAAGTATGTATTTTCAATAATTGTGAGTGAATCTGTTAGCCTGTTGACTAATTCATGCATAGCTCTAGGTTTTTAAAGTATTATTAATGGTTCATTTAGGATTAAGTCACTGTTTTCGAAGTGAAGTGTCTGAGTAAGAAAAACTTAGTTGCATTACCAGTCTGTTACACAGCCTAAATCTGGTATAATCTTCTGGAAGCTATGTTTCCTGCTTTTGTGAGTTTACGTTTGCACTGAAATAATGGAAGTAAGATTTAATTTTACTTCTTCTTGCTCAACAGATGACAGCGCATCACTGTTGGACCAAACAGTTCATTTAAAACAAATATATATATAAAAGTAGAACCAGCTTTTCTATCTTTTCTGATTCAAGGTTGTTAACTCCAAATTTTAATTAGTATAAACAGTGTTGTATTATGGATTCATACGAAACTGTTGCCTTTACCAAGGGCTGTTCTGAATCAACCCAGGACAGTTCATTAAAGAGAGGAATTAATATACTGTGGTAAGGTTAAGTGTTTGATGAAAGTCTGCAAAAATTATGGAATTTAGTAAGTTAGCCTCATTAACACCAATTAGAATAGCATTACTGTTCTGGAATTCTTCAGAATTGCTTTGGTTTATTTTGTTGCAGGACAAAGCAATAGTAATTCTGATACTTGTGCAGAATTCAGAGTTAAATATGTTGGTGCCATTGAAAAATTGAACTATAATGAGAGCAAAAGTCTGGAAGGGCCATTGGACTTGATAAATTACATAGATGTTGCACAGGTAAGTGGGTTACAAAAGACAATACCAGCAACGTCAGAACATCTTAAGCTTAGGTATATTTCTTTCATATTATCATGAGATCTAACATATTTCTTTGTAAATTTTAGACTTAGTAGAATAAAATAGCTTACTTTAAAAAACATTAAGCTATGAATCTCAAAACCTGTCACGCTCAATTCCATCCTATTGAGCAACTGGAGAAGATGCATCCAAAAAGCTGTTCTGAAGAAGCAGGCTCAGAGCAAAGGCCCTTTTGATGAGTCACTACTGAACAAGTATCCCAACTGAAAGTTGTTAATATTGTCTTCAGCACTGCTAGGATTAGTAACCAGGAAAGAATATCTCCTCCAGATTTCCTCAGTACTGTAGAGGTTTTCCCATAGAGGAAAATGTCAAGTTTCTGCTTACAATCACTTATGAACCTCTGACCAAAGAACCTGAATAATATTTGGGTCACCCTTGCCAAACTGTGGTTGCTTATGCTTATTTTTGTGCTAAAAGCCGTAACTGGTCGTTGCCATTAGGTAGCTGATCATTTGTAGCTTTAAAAGCACAGAATGTCTGTTTATCTTACAGCAACTTGACATTTCAAGTATCTGAATATATGCTAAAACTATTTTTACAGCACAATTACAAAATTGCTGCCAGTGTGGAACATAGATCACCCAGGGTCAGCGCATCATGACAGGGCATGCATTATTTTTCAGCCCATCTGATTTGACCAGAGTACCAAACTCTCCCCTGAGATGATAAATTTATTTCTGGAATCATGTAATATTTAGAATTAGAATAGACTAGACTATTCCAGTTGGAGGGCACCTACAACGGTCATCTAGTCCAACTGCCTGACCACTTCAGGGCTGACCAAAAGTTAAAGCGTGTTGTTAAGGGCATTGTCCAAATGCCTCACAAACACTGACAGGCTTGAGGCATCAATCACCTCTCTAGGAAGCCTGTTCCAGTGTTTGACCACCCTCTTGGTAAAGAAATGCTTCCTGATGTCCAGTCTAAGCCTCTGAGCCTCCCCTGAATGTATCTCACATAATGTTAAGAGATTGGATGAGTGCAAGAGTCGCAGGCAGACTTCACACAGCAAGATACAAGCAGGGTTAGTGATGTTTCTGATCCAGTGGACTAAAGTACACATAAACCCATTTTCTATTATGTATCTGTTGTTCATGTTCTTCTGTCTGCACTAAAGGCTTTTGTTTGTTTCCCTCCAAAGCAAGACGGAAAGTTACCTTTTGTTCCAGGTGAAGAGGAGTTTATTATGGGAGTTTCCAAATATGGCATTAAAGTTTCAACATCTGATCAGTATGTAAGTGATTTGCAGCAAACTGTCTTTTTGGTGAGAGTTGAAAAGTGCTTTTACTTATTTCTCTGATAGATGATCTGTGTGACCAAAATGTCACTTCTGGCTTTAAGCAAAAGTTAAACAAACGAACAAAAAAGCTCTGACAGCTTCGTGTCGGATCTCCTCAGGGCTGTCTGTATTTTCCTGGTTGGATTGGTTGGATTTATGACAAAAGTCTATTCCTTTTGAGATAGAGCACCAGACAAAAGGCAAGCAAGCCTTTATGCTCTTTGGGCACATCTTCCTTCCTCTGTGGCTGTTCTGCCATTCTCTCACATGGAGAAGTAGCATGACTGTGGTGGCCAAGACCACAGGTTCCTCAGCCTGAGTTAGTAATGCAATTCCTGCTGATGTTATTGTCAAGAGGAAAAAACAAAGGATGTTTTTTTCAAGAATACCTGAGTTGTCTTCCTCTTTAAAGTTCCAGCCTTGCACTCCTAATTCAAGAGTGGGAGTTCATGATTCCACTTTATTGATCAAGCATATTTTTTGTTTGCATCATTTCCTACGTGTAGTTTATTTTCCTTTAGCACACTTCAAGTAGCTCTTTTGCTAAAAATAAAAATCCAGTCTCTTCCCCAGGGCCCTCCAGTTGCCTTTGTGTAGCTTTGTATTGCAGCCATGTGGTTTCCTTCTGGTTGCCCTCAGAGCCCCAGATACCATAAATACTTGGCCTTGTGAAGTCATGACCCATCAACAACCCAGCAATGCCTCTTCATAAAAGCTTTGAGAATGAGGAAAGTGAATAGCATTGCTCAATAGCTGAATACTCTGAAGGGAGCCAAAAAGTTTCATTTGGTCCCTTCAGAAAATAAAACACTTGTTTCTAATGCCTGGGAGGAAGTGTCGTAGTTGTTACTCAAACTTTGAATTCTTTTGGGTTCTGTTCTTACTGTGCTCCTAAATTCTTAATTCTCATTAAGAATATAGGTTACACTATTATTTAAATTCTTTTGTACTTTGATAAAGATCAAATAGGTAATTTTAAGACTTTTATCCATCATTCTTCTGTCTTCAAGCTGAAAGCATGCACAAGCTGATAAAGCTGCCTGTGATTAAGCTAGCTTGCACTGGCATTTTATTGCATTGCATTCTGTTTCCCAAATTCTGGCTTTTTGCATCTGTGTCACTGTTGACATTTAATTTGTCCTTGTGTTAGTCCACCTAACTCTTTTCATAGAGTTCCAAGATGAAAAGGTTTTCTCTGCATTTGTACAAAGAATTCAGTCTTTTATGACTTTGGGGGAAAGGTGAGAGTTCTGTGATTTGTAGATACCTTTGCAGGTGAATAGGCAGCTATTTATTTCAGATGCCAAAAAAGAGAATGATTGCAGGATACAAAATTTTTCCTCATGGATTTCAGCCAACATTTGAGAAATTATTTATTTCATTAGTGACTGAAATATGTACAGATATGTAATTCACTCATACACTTCTGGTGTTTGTGGATGCAACCACTAGAAACCAAAGGCGAAGCATTTATAGAAGTCACACTGAGGCTTTGGCCTTCTTCACATTCCGATTGTGTGTATTTGTACGTTATATATATGTACATACACCTATGGCACAGTGTGTCCATCTGCCATCTCATTTTTCTCTCAGCTGCAGAATCCCCTCATAGCCACATACTGTAACAAGGGCAGGAAATTAATTTAAGGGGGACTGTGTACTTTAAAGAATGCTATCCTTCCTTCTTTTAGTGACAATCTACATGCACATTAGCACTGTAGCAAGTTCCAAGCAAGTAACTTTAAGAAGTTACAAGTAATTTGGACGGAAATCTTGGCATCTTTCCTTGATCCAGTAAGTCCCACATCAGCTCCAACTGCCTTCTGTGTGGTATGGTAGTTAGTGATGGTATGAATAATTGTGAGCAATTGCTGAGTGAATGTCAGGGATGGAGATCAGCAAGGTGATCTCAGGAGCTCTGGTAGAGGGCTCTCCCTTGAGGGTTTCATAGCAGGCATCAAGCTCGCTGTCCATTTTTACAGCTTCTCTATCAAAGTGGACATTTCTTCAGACCCTTCAGCTCTTGATAGGGACAAGGTGTTCAATGCTATGAACATAGAAAAAGAGCTGTCTTGAAGTCATAAGACCCAAGAAGTGGTATGACTGGAATAAACCAGATGAATATTAATGGTTAGGTGGGATGGCTTGAGAAGAAAGGCTTTGTGTAGCATAGGTCTGCAGAGACCTTGTATGGGGCATCAGCCACTCCTTTTGTGGAATGGCCAAGATCAGAACTGTTGGGACTATGGTGAAACCCTGCAACTGCGGTGCAGAGCAGCAAGTTTCCCAGGCTAGATCTCTGCAAGAGTCAGGACCCATGCTGTGGCTCAGGCCACATGGCTACCACACCCCCACACCCCCACACCCCTCCTGCCCCAAAGCAACTAACCTTGTCCATACCCTCTTCTGGGAACAGTTTCTTGCCTGTACCCTTCCCGGAACTGAGATGGGACTGTCTGGAAAAATACTGGAAAAGTAATAGTTGTTTTAAGTTACCTCTGTGCCAGAGGTAGAGTGTACTGCCTGTCCTACTCACAGAGGGCAAGTGAGGATAGGTGGGAAACGAATGTGTGTTTTTTTAGTATGGGCAGTAATATAGTCCACATATGAATGCAATTCTAATATAGAAGCAAAAATTAAAGCTAAAATTGTGTTAAACTACCACTTATTTTTTTAAATCTTGACTAAACTCTCAATTAAAAAATTATAAGTTTACCAAGGAATACTTTTCTTTTGTAAATAAATCTGAAGTATTCTTTTGTGAGAGAATCAAAACAGGTGGAAAACTGAAATAGCTGTTGCACTGTTCCAGAGTAACTTTTATTTGCCACATGGTTTCAGGATGTGTTACATAGGCATGCTCTCTATTTAATTGTACGGATGGTCTGCTATGATGATGGTCTGGGAGCAGGAAAAAGTTTACTGGCTTTGAAGACAACAGATGCAGCCTCTGAAGAATGCAGCCTCTGGGTATATCAGTGCAATAGTTTGGTAAGAGTTTATGTTTATAGTATTTAATTTAGGTATCAGTATTTTGATTGTAAAGGGAGATTCTAGGCCCTTGTGAAGGCTTTTTGGCAGAAGGGGGATTGCTCAATTAAAACGAAAGAGTATAAATGTGCCCTGGCTGAGGAGGGGAGAAAAGCCCTGCTGACTGCATTTGATCAGCTTTGAGGAAAAATACCTACATTCCCTAAAATTGCCAGTGAAAGTACATGCCTGAGAAAGCTCTTTGCAATCTAAAGACTAGTATTGTAGCTGCCAAGTACAATCCTCCGTTTGTATTTTCAAAGACAAAAATCTCTTAAGATCGGACAGAGCAGGGAGGGATTGAGTAACAATTCTGGTAGTAGAGCATGCATGCATATTCATAAGCAAGGGAAGTGATCCCTTCTTATGAGTAGGAGAATTCATTGTCAAGGTGCTATGATGTGACACACACCCTTAGCAGCACTGGGGGAACACACAAACTGACTTTCTGAATGCTAGTGTCATGCTGTGTTGAAAGCTAACAACTCTGACTTGTTTCAAAAGAGCTCATTTAAAACAGCTTCCCACATGTCACTGCAGACCACAGAAATCAAATTAAATCTCACTTGTGCTACTCCATTTTGCATGTCTCTGCCAAAAGAATGATAAAGGTCACATTCTCCTTTAAATGAGTTTTGAGACGCTCAGAAGTTCTTCAGAAAGTGTTAATGTGAATGTTTGGATTTTTTTAGGAACAAGCACAAGCTATTTGCAAAGTGTTATCTACAGCCTTTGATTCAGTTCTAATGTCGGAGAAGTCCTGATTTTCTTCAGCAGCACGTGACTGTGTAGTACAAGAGGCCTTTGTGTGAGGAGGGAATGGGGCTCCTTTGTGATACCACAGACTAGCAGTAGCTACATACAACCTTGCACATGGTACTTTGTCATTCCCCACCCATCATGACTTGAAGAAATTATTCCATCTTCAGTTTCCAAGACAACACAGAATTTTATATTTAACATGAATTTTTTTCCTAAATCATGTTTTGTATATTAATGTCAATATTGTAGAAATGTAAAATAAAACTGACACTTCTATCTCTTTGTCTGAAAAACAATTTGTTAATATAGACTTCAGTATTGCTTAGCCTAGGTATTAGAACAAAACAAGAGCAAAGTGATAACAGGTAGTCATTTGGTGCTTTACACCTCTAATTTAATCTTAGCTGACATCTACAGAGTTTGTGTTCAACTAAAAATCCATAAGATGCACCTTCTTTTTGCTCAAGTGCTACTTGTTGGTATTTCTCATTTTACACCTTGAAAAAAAGAATATTGCCTAAGCAATGCCAAGTAACAGAAGAGAAGTAGCCAAAGGGATTTTAAAAGTAGTTTTATTTTTCCAGACATTTGACTGGTTAACAAGAGTAAAATTTATTAATCATGCTCTAATTATAAATCACTGCATCCAGGACATTGAAAATAAGAGTTGATTTTAGGTTATACAATATATACAGTTGCTCTGCAACTAAACAAAATAAAAACAACTGAATTGAATATTATACATCTCATAGCATTCTAAGCTGCATTTTAAGTGTCACTTGCTCCTTTTTAAACAGTTAACACAGCAACCTAATAGTCTGTCTATTAACAGGTTTTCTGAATCACTATTTAATCAGATTTGAAAAGTTGTATGAAATATGCCAAAATTTTGGACTTAAAATTCTTAATTTTATATTATAAATAGATATCTACAGGCTCTAGAATTTCTTTTTCCTCTGCCAGAGGAGCAGACTTTGAGAAACATGGAAAATCTAGGGATAAATTTTGCTTAGCCACTCTTTATTGGTCCTCAAGAATTTGTCTGTCTGCACTGCTAGTGCTGTTAAGTTGTATTCTACAAGTTTCCTAGTTTCTAAGTGACCAGTGAACAAGGCTGTGACATTTTAAAGTGTATTCCTCTTCTAGCAGAACTCAAGGAAAATTTGCATCATTGTTTAACTTTATGAGTTGTTACATACACTATAAGATTCTGTGTTAAAAATACTGTACATTAGGAGATCTGTGCAAAATAATATGCCCATTTACTCTCTATCAGGGATAGAAACATACAAAATAGTGTTGCAAACTGAACATATCAGTAAGTGAATAAACTGTAGTGCTAAACTATTAATCTATCATTTTACTGGGAACTTTGAAAATACAGACTAATTTGCTTCAACTTGCAACAAAAATATCTTGAAACATTCCAGTTTGTTCCCCATTTATTACTGCAGCAACAGCATCTAGGAAATGAAAGTTATGCATATACTTGGCTGTACCCACACATTTGAGAGGCTATCAGCCAACTGTACCATTTAGGAAAGGCGATACAAGGTAAGATCAGTTTTGCTCTTCCAGCACTAACACAATGTGATATTTCTCCAAATAAGCATATATATGGTGGTGGCCTATTTTCCATTCCGTTCAATATGAAATGGCGAATTTAAACACCATTTGTCAGAAATTCAAAGTTCTCTTGATAAATCTAGAGATAAAATATTCACGAAACGTGATCAAAGCCAATGTGACCTAGTCATTGATTTTTCTTATCCTATGCCATCAGTTGTTTCCTGTAGCATAAGCAAAACCTGGTACAATTTCACAATATACAAACATCAAAACGACGTCAGATTTGTGTTGGTGTTTTGTATTCCATCAACCAACTGGGAACTACCCATGGCCTAGCCTTTGTTCACAAATTAGTAAAACAAATTTAACAACAGTGTAGCTACCATATATGTGGGTATATTATATAAATACAGAGTGAGTGAGCAAACTATCATTGTTTGCAATGTAGTGGCACACAAATTTTATAGAACAGAACATAACATGGTGTACTTGTGAGGTGTCAGATACCTTATTGACCAAGGATAATTATCTAAATGTTCCACCAATATGTTCTCTCTGTGAACACATTGCTGTATGATTTAAGAAAATTCAAGAATTTAAAAACAAAGTCTAAATGCTATATAATGAGACGAGTAAGAAATGCTCTGCAATCCATCATTATAGTTAAGTACATTTCAGGAAGTGCAGTTTTCATATCCTTGAGTTAATGTAGTAACTCATTAATATTGCCATAGTTTAGTTAACCAGCAGTAGTCACATTAAATGACCAAAATGGATGTAACATACATAAAGAACATTGAAAAAACAGGTTCTACACACATGCAGCATAGAAAAATGAAACAGTCTCAAGCTCACAAAATTAGAACTAGAACGTTCAACGACTAACACAGATTTCAGATAACTTTAAGCAAATATCTACATCCATTCTGAAAGAAAGAAGTTTCTCCTGTGGTAAACTGAAATACTTTTTTACTTTTACCTGGCCAAAGACACCCGATTAAAATTGTTTCTTCTGTAATTGTTGACATTCTGGATGACAACCAGTATGGCAAGATGCTAAACAGTCCAATTTAGAACTACGCAGCAGCTTGCATGTTTTGGTTCCAACACTTCAAATGGTATCGAGAATTGGATAAATTCACTGCCCTGTTAGACGCACACAATTTCTTTGACTGGGGAAGCAACACTGAACTGTGGTATTGTCATGTTACAAAAGGGAGAATAAAATTACAGTGAATTGATGGAAAAGAACATTCATAATGTTGTGATGTTCATACACATATGATTTTGATTGTTAAAGCTTTTAAGTTCACCTTGAAAAATACAGGAAGAGCTGTTTTTTTAAAGTGTGAACTGCTCATGAGAAGTTTTCACATAGAAAAAAAGTTTTAGAAGTCCCAAAATCAGAATGATGGCAATAAAAAAGTAAGCTACAGTACCTAGGACTTGAGCAGTGCTCTAGCAAGGTGTCTGCAGATAGGTAGATGAAATGCAATAGAGTAAAACTTATTTCTGTGACCGCTGGAAACGAGCAATGTCTTCACTTATCAGTAGCAATTTAGTCAACAATAAAGTGCACAAATGATACAGGGAAAGCTCCTTTCCGACTGGGATCTCCATCAATATGACCAATCTGAAAGAGTCCAGATATTTTTCAAATTAATCTCAAAATGGCATTTCAGTATCACCAAAATGAATACCAGCGACCTTCCTGCCTGTAGTACAAGCCTCTCCTTACATCTTTTCTACGGTAGTGGTGTTTTAATTTTGTGAACAGGAATTCAGTCCTACAGGGTGCATTTGTTTTTCAGCTATAGACTTTTTTTTTTCCTTCAAATTCCAATGTTTTATCCAGTTCTTTGAAAGTAACACCTCTTAATGCAGTATCACTGCTGCACCATTTCAGTGCATTCTGTAATGCCTGGCAGCCCATATTCTGCCTCTGTTAAGTTGCTTCTGCTTCCCCCTCTTAACAATCACTGAAAGGCAAAAGGATGGATCAAGCTTCAACAGTTTTGGCTTTTACATAAATCTATTTGTGTTTATACAGCATTATTGTCAATTTAGATGCAATTGGAAGTTCTATTCTTTGCTAGCTAACAAAGGCAACTGTTTTCATGCACAACAATTTCCCAAGACTTTGCTTTAGCTGATAAGACTCTGGAATGTAAACAGTTGAGATGGTTTCCCAGCTCAAATAGACCATTTCTCAATCTCAGTCAGCTGAAGAATTAGGACAATACAAAGCTGTCCTCTGAGGCACACCACACAGCATCTGAAATAGCAGCAGATTCTTAAATTGTTGACACCCCTCAAGAATTTATTGAATCACACAGACCATGTTCCCTGTATATTGTGAACCCTACTAATCAGATTTAGCTTTTCTCATTTAGAAAAAAAAAAAAGTTTGAGGTTTGATTTTTTTGAACAAAATAAATTTCTGGAATCAGGTTTACATGAGATGAAACTTTTCTTGTTATCTAGAAACCCAGCTGGGGATCTTCTGAAGTCAGTGTCAACCTCTAGATCTCATTTATTTCTTTCAAAGCATATTGATAGAAAATGCAGAATACTCACCCACCACTCCTGATCTTCTTCACCATCGACTACAATAATATCTCCCTCTGAAAAAGTTAACTCATCTGGGTTATCTGCTACACAATTGTAAATTGCTTTTACTCTCTTCGGTTTAGTTTTTGACTGAAATATAAAAACAAGTAAATGTAAATAATACAGCGCGGAAGAGACAAAACAGACTTGGAGCTGATCTAAAGAAAGCTTCAGAACTGCTTCCAACTGTTATTTTCCATAGGTTAGAGTTCAGCTGCATATTTTATGCTGGGTGCTCATGCTTCAGGTTGAATTTGGCAGCATCCAAAGCCTTTTGGAACCACTGCACCATCAACATGGGCCAGGTTTCCCTTAGCAAGCTTCCACTTTGGCTTATCCAAACCCGTCTTCAGAGCTCTATATCATCATCATATATCGTAGTGAGTACGATTTTATTCAGAAGACAGGGTGATCAAGATCAAGTGGTATGGAGCAAGTGTAACAGCAGCAGCATTACCAAAAAGAGGCTTGAGCCACCTGCCAATACACCCCTTCTTAATTTGCTAAAATCATTTCAGGAGTGTACAGACCCTCCAAAACATCCTCTGCCTCTCTGTAGTGTTTTGAGGACTGCAAGTGACAGAGCGGTTTGGCAATTCTTCCAGTAAGAAAGTTTAGTAAGGAGTTGCAATATTCCAATATTGCAGTGGGACTCTAATCCTAGTTGTGTTCTATTTGAAGTGATGCCAAAATTGTTTTGCTCTGGTATCACAGTATCCACCATCCTAATCTCACACCTCTCCTGGTGCAACCTGGCCTACTGCTCCTTGTTCTCTGTTGCAGACCAACAATAATGCTACCTACATAGCGTTTCCATGCAAGGAGTGGAGAGGCACAGGACCTGGAGGCAGAGCATAAGCTTTCTACCAGGAGTCCACCCTTCTCGCCGGTTTGCCCAGCCATAGCCAGCAAAAATCTCTCCTTTCTACCCTAAGATGCCAGAGCAGAGCTGTAAATGCCATTTAGGTCAAGAGATGTCTGTTAATGCAGTGGGTGTTTGGGACAGAGGCTCCAGATGGTATAAGGAAAAGAATCACCATCCTAGAGTCCCCCAGGGACTGGTCCCAGTCTCTAGTTAGGTCAGCCATGGAGCAGGAAGCTTGTAAGAGGAGAAGAGACTCCATTCACAAGTCTACTTCTCTCCACCAGCAAAATGCTCTGCTGTGGACAGTACTGCCCAACAGCCTCTTAATGTGCCATTTTGTTAGAGCTGAGCGCCATGCAGAAAAAGGGGGATGTGGATGGGGAAGGAAGGAGGTAGCATGATCACTATGCTCCTCTGTAAGCATCCATTTGCATTTTAGTATAGAAAACCTGACCTGCCCAGACCAGGCATATCCTTAGGCTCTATCCGTGGGGCACACCCCTGTGAGCTGGCAGCCTTGCACTGCATCATAGCAATTTTGCCAGATGCTCCATCTCAGTCAAGTTACAGTTTGAACCACAAACACCTTTTAGGTCAAGAGGGAAAAGCTTCATGTCAGTACAACAGTGATATAATCACTAACTTCAAAGTGCAGTAATTACAGGTATTTCTTGTTCTTTAGAAGGCAAGGAAATTAAAATAGATACCATTCCCAGAAGACTAAAATCTTCCAGGAAAGTTTCCCACATATCTACAATATGGTTTAAAAAATCTAACATATACATTAAGGAAAAAAAAAAGCATCAGGAATTTCCATCTGAAAAACAGGCTATTGGGCAAATGCACTATATAGGAGACAAGCCACTGGCTACATGGGCATGTACAACCAGACCTCTTTTTTCTTTACTCAAGGAGCACTTCTGCAATCATTTCCTAAATCTGGGCTGGCCTCTGGATTCTCTGGCAGGGTAAAGATTTAGCAAAAAAGGCTGGAGTATAAGGCTAAATGGAGCAATTTAGCCAAAGTACTTTAGCTAGACTGATCTAGCTAGACCTCTTTAGCTGAGGGGCCCCTGACTAAACCTCAGCTAAGATGCTTTAGCTAGACTGATTTAGCTAAAGCACCTTAAATAGCACACACTCCCTGAGCCAGGTTTCCCTTACTTCTCTGTCCTATGACAGAAGAAAATCATCCAGCTAATTTTCTCAGTCTCACAAAATTCACCCTACTGAAGCCCTCGAGACTTCTCGAGAGTCAGATTTGTTCTTCCTATTATGTGCAATTAATATTAAACAGTGGAGAGACTGACTGTTCCTAGAAACTACCCAGGATAGCCCATTCACTCATAACTAAAGCAATTTGTCCTATAAAACAAAAAAAGGAGAGATAGAGAAACTACTACAACTTTAATTTATACAGAAAGCCAGGTAAGGAGCTGTTTCAGAACCAAGGGATGTGTTGAAAGGATGTAGCCAGTGCTCACACCTGAATCCCAGAACACACAACAGAAATTGTGATCAGGGTCCAACAGCTTGACAAAGTAAATACGGCAGTTCCCTCGGATCATGTAAGCAAAAGGGATAGATTCCATTTTACGCTACTTAGACCATTTAATTTTATTGTGGCCTAAACCATGAAAGTTATTTTGATGCAAGACAGACAGTAACTTGGTTGAACAAGAGTAGGGGAGGCAAAAAACCAGAAGATTTCATACTCCCAACTAATGCAAGATGAACTCCAGATATCTCTGTGGCTTTTCAGCATTATCAGATGAGAAACAGCTAATAGGAGTTCTAAGGGCTCAAGACAAATGTGCAAGGCTACGCACACAAACACACTGAGGTCTGTCCTGGAGAGTTACTATTTCAGTAGACATGGTTAAGGAAAAAGGGATGAAGGGAGAGAGACAGAGGACTGAAAAAGGCAGGTCTTTTTGTTACAGCCCTTTAATAAGACAATCGCAGAGCCAGGAACAGCATGTCTCCTACCTCTCAGTTTATTATTTACCTACTGAACCACACTCCTACACAGAATGTAAAGCATGAAGCAGCCCAGACCTAGTCACATACAGCATCTCAGAAAGTATGGACTCTCTATATCATGATTTTCTTACTGCAGAGAAATACTGTCATGATCAAGCATATGGATGTTTTATGTCTATCACACAAGAGAGCAACATAAAATTGGAGCAAGGACGAAAGACCTAGCTGAACTACACAATGTACAGCTCAGCTGACATCTGGAAATACATCCCTTTAACTACACCAGTGTAAGAATAGAGGTATTGACACTAATATGTGTTACCATTCACAGTCCTAGATTATAAATAATAAATAAGAGTATAAAAAGGCCACACAATTGGATCAAGAGTCCATTTAAATCCAGTATCTCTTTTCTAACAGCCACTGTAAGGCTGGGGAAGGGAGGAGAAGAAGAATACACAATACTTCCAGCCTTCCCCTTCACCCTTCAATCACCTTCTGGTCAGGGATGTCTCAAGTCAGATGTGGTTTCTGTGTACTTACCAAGAGATTTCCCTCCTGCCACCCAGTGAATGCATGATGAAGAGATGCAAAGAGAACGAACTGCATAAAGAACCAATTTCTTTCGTTTTGAGCTTGACTCCTACTAGTCTTGTCTGAAGCCATTTGATCTACCAATGTAAACAACTCTATCTACTCCCATTATAAAGTAAGCACAAAAGCTCCCTTATTACTTACTTCGCTCAAGTTTAAGAATGAAGTTACATATGATCTACAAGTGACTCGCTCACCAAGCTCGACTAACTTATGAAACTTACCTACCTTCAGTAAGTCACGCCATACATTCTGTGGATTGTGTTGGTCACATTTGGACACAAGCAAAGAATCCATACTTCTTTTTCTTTGGTTTCTCTTTGTTTTTTTTTTAGCTTTTTTTTTTTTTTTTAAATTTTAAAATCACATACTATCATATAGGAAATGCAAGAAAAGCAAAGTTTTCATAAATACTTAGGACATGTCATGCACATGTTTAACACAGGATACAGGCTTTGTATTTTTCATGATTCTCACACTTTCTCCATAACAGGATATACTACTATGTCAACAGTGTGTTTGATAGAATATGGAAGATTTAATAAAATCAAACCCCAGACTGTCTACTTACGATTTGTGATTTCCTTGGCATTGGTGCTGGTGGCTGGATATGTGCCAAAATATTTGTTGTAGAACCAGTCTGTGTTACTGGAATTTCGCACACAGAAGATGACTCTCCTGCTGCTAAGGTAAGTAAAACAAGTAAATTTTAGGCATGCTTTAAAAAAAAGTAACAGTGATGATACAAATTGAAACCAAATTAATTTTTCTTTAAAGGATACAAATTATTTTATATCCCATGAGTATTTCATTTTTTAATGGTTCTTTCTAAATAACTAAACAGAATTTTTCTATCCTTTTCCTTATCAAAAAAGGTTTCTTCTCCAAAGACAACTACCTAAGACCTTCAATACTGTGGATATGCTAAAAGAGAAAAAAGCCTATAAAACAGATGAGAGCAGAACCAAATATCCCATTTCCCCATTCACTCACTACAGACTCTGTGCTTTTAGAACCCTGCTTTCCTAGTAAAGACCATCGTTATCAAGATGCTGTATACTTCACAGGAGACTCCTGACACAGATGGCAAATAGTCATTAGTAAATTCCCCTTGGGTATATCAAGGGGAAATAAAAAAGAATCACAGTAAGAACCTATGAACATAATATATACAATGGAAGGGGAAACTGGGCAGGAGAAATTCCACTACAACCACCACAGAATCCACACAAACTTTACTTTGGACATTTTATTGAGATGACATTATTGTAATATCGCAAAGTAGTAGTTACTTTGAACAATGAAAAGTGCAGAATGAATAATGAACTCTGAATAATGAAGTCTGTTCATTATAATGAAAAAAGCAATATCAATTTGCAATTTAATTAAATGTGACACTATATGAGCTTTAGATTTTCAAACTAGAAACACATTTTTCTATTCTAAAATGTGTGTCTATTACCTTGTTTATGACACATGCAAACAAGAGAGTAAACTAACTAAAGTTTTCATAATGCATCCTTTGTTTGAGTGGGGTTTAGTTGAGGTTAGGAAAGCTAAAGCCCAACTGGAATTAAATCTTGCAAGGGATGCCAAAGACAACACGAAGGGCTTCTATAAATACGCAGATATCAAAAGGAAAATTAGGGAAAACATGGGCTCGTTGCTGAGTGGATGGGGATCTGGTTACACAGGACATGGAACAGGCTGAGGTACTGAATGCCGCCTTCTCCTCAGCCTTTACTAGCAAGACAGGTCTTCAGGAATCCTGGGTGCCAGAGACCTGGGGAAAATTTGGAGCAAGGAAGTGCAAAATCCTGCACCTGGGGACAAACAAGCCCATGCACCAATATATGCTAGTGGCCACCCAGCTGGAAAGCAGGACCAGAGGCAATGGGCACAAACCAAAAAACAGGAGGTGCTGCCTGAACATCAGGAAACACGTTGTTACTGTGAGGGTGATCCAGCACTGGCACAGGTTGCCCAGGGAGGCTGTGGAGTCTCCATCTTTCAAGATACTCAAAAGCCATCTGAACATGGTCTTGGGCACCTGGCTTTTGGTGGCCCGGCTTGAGCAGAGGGGTTGGGCCAGATAACTTCCAGAGGTCCCTCTCAACATCAACCATTCTGTGATTCTGTTTCTTATTGCATGGCCCCATTATTTACATTAATTGGCCCACAACTCTGTTCATGCAGAAGAGCTTGAGGCATCAGGGCCTACACAGTCAAGAAGAGAAACAATAATAATGCTGGTACTGACTGTATTTAGATGCGTAAGGTAAATACCCCCCCCCCCCTTAGGCTGTTTTAATGATAGCTTAATTACAATAAAATACATCTTTAAATCACCATTACCGGTTTGTTGTAGAGACCCAAGTCCTCTGGACTGCCCTTTGTTAGTTAAGCCAGACGACTTCTCAGTCCTGTACAGAAAGTTAGAAATTCATCCATTTAAGAACAAACAAAAACTTGAAATGCAACAACACAGAGTATTTTTCAAATTATAAAATTCTTGTCATGTCTTCAGTATATTCTGGTAACAGCTATTCGGCTTTTTAAAAATACTACTTTGCTTCTGTATTTTTGATTACACCAATCGTAAGTTGCATTTAATTTAAAAAGGTAAGGCAGAAGAATAACATAGGTTCAATTACTGCAATTTGTGTAGTGCAGATTTTCTTTTCCTAAGTTCTGAAATTCCTTTCACTGCTATTTTAAAATTCTGTGTTAAAATTATGTATCCTTATTAGTCTGTACATTACAGCAAGCTTCAGCAAGTTGCTTCTCCCTTTTACTTAGTATGGTATACTCAATCAAAGGACAAAAAAAGGAGCTCAAAGGTCAAAGGTTGTTTACCTCTTTAATTCACAAAGGATCAACCATATATATTATTTCTCACATATACATATACATGTCCCTGTATCTTATAACTATCTAAGTTTGTATAGGATGTACTCTGTCAAATTTTCAGTGTCAGAGAATCCAAAAACTTCTCAGACAAGTTACTATGATATTTCCCTATGCTTACTTTTGGAAAGCTTTCCCTAGTGTCTAACTAAATTATTCTTGCTAAAACTTAAACGAAAGTCTTCTTTTTTAGAGCCATCATGAGATGTAAAAAGGAATGGCATAATCCAACACTTTGTACATATTTGAAGACGTGTATCTATGCTACAATTTCTTTTTCAGAAAATGTAAGAGAATCTTATTTCTTCCAAACTTTTCTTACAGGTTGTCTTTTCTAGACTTCTCATTACCTTACTGGTCTCCCCTGGTTTCTGCCTCACTATTTTGTACCTTTATTTTACTGCAATGCCCCAAACTGAACACAGTAGTCCAGCTGAGGCATTACTGATGTGGAGTCAATTGGAAGGATTAATTTACATGGTTTGCGGGCTACAATCAAACAATACTATTTCTCTTTGACTCTTCCACAACGGCATGAGTCGTCTGACTTACTTTTATTCACTATGTCCTTGTAGATCCTTCTCTTAAGGACTTGTGCTTAACCATACTCTGCTGTTCTCCATGCTTCGTTTTTGTAGTTGATTGTTCTTAAGTAGTAAGTGTTGCTTACTGAATAACACCACTCTTCTCCCTTGACCACTACTCCAGTTTCTCAAGGCTGCTTTGGATATAATCCTGTCTTCCAGTACACTTGTCCCTCCTAACTGTTTCCTGCAAATTTAAAACTGGTATTTTCTGTTCCACATCTCTCTACTCCTGCCATGAATGAAAATATTGAATGGAACTGAACCCACAGAAGGCATGTGAACAATAAATGGCACGATCAGACATAAGACCCCATTTTATCTTCTTCATTATTAGATGAGAATTAGAAAGGGATTATTCTTTGTGGCTTCTTATTTCCATCATGGCTAAGCATTCTGTAGATATTCCGCAAGTCATACAATCTTAAATCACTGGGCTGTCTTGTTTTTACTGTGTGAATCCTTGCAATCTGCTCCCTTAGTGTCTGCCTTTTGTTCATTCCCATACTCTAGAACACATAATTGGCAAAAATATGCATGCTTTATAGATGACTTGCATGTTATATACCATAAAATTGAAAAGTTACTAACAAATATGAAATATATAAAATACTAAAATGACATCAATTACCCAGGAATAGGCTTTCTTTGAGAGATTCTACTAGGAGGTTGTGGGGGCAGTGGTGGTGGGGTTGGCTTAGTTTGTGCAGGAGGTGGTTGCTGTTTAGATTGCTGGTTCAAAGCTTCAATAATGCTGGCTGTCTTTGCCACTGGAGGCGGTGGTGCTGGAGAAAGCACATCTATGGAAGAAAGTTAGACAGTGAAATTAATTAAATTTCTATTTACCATTTTGTTTCTTGGGTTCTCATCCACAGGTTTTGCCATTACAGGATTTACCCCCATCCAAGAAAAATGCTTTACTAATGTACTCAATAACTTGAACAGAAAGCAATCCCCCCCATTGGAAGGAGACCTCTTTGGAAAGAGGTCTACCTTTTGTTTCACCTAGTCAAGGTCCGAGAGCTCACAGGTACTTCAATTCATGCCAGCATTAAAGTACAAGCAAAGAAAATTCTTACCGAAGTCAGTCATATTCTTGAAAATAGTAGCTCAGAACGTATGTAATAAAGTGCTAATATTGTTTGCTCAATCAAGGCCTTCAGTTTGTGTTTTACAGAGAAGTAACTGAGTGAATAATATCTAAGAAATTTTATTTAGAGGAACGTCTTTTCTTAAAATCCTGTTACGATTAACATCTAACTTCACATTAGGTTTAGCAATTAATTAAAATTTCTACTGAATTCTTGAAACCACCACAACAGCAGCTGGCAATGCATTAAAACATCTTTTTGCATTCCTACGGTTCACAAGAACCAAGCACAATGCAGAGACATAGCCCCAGACCTACATGTAACACTCATCTTTACAAATAGTGAGAAATGCAGCATTGAAACTATATATACAAAGTGAAGAGCTCTTTAGCTCTAGTAATAGATAGTATTTCCTGTTGACCTTGCACTACACTGTAGAGTCCTCACTGGAACATCAGAGAAGACAGTTCATACAAAGTTACTGGATGGGAACGATAGGCCAAAGCTACAGTCACCAAAAGAGGAAGTATGAGTTGTGGAAATGGAAAAATAAGCCAACTATGATTAGATACAGCATAAGGGAAAACAGGGGAAAGTGGAAACATACTTGTAGATGTTACACGCAATGGCGGCACAGGGGGATGAATAGCTGGTGGATCTGATGAAGACCTCTGCCTGCTTATACTTTCCACTCCTAAAGAATTTGTCTTCCACATTGCATTAGATGAAGAAATTGTCTGAATACCACTGCCAAGAACTGAAGGCTGAACTAAAAAGAGAGGAAAATACTGTATTATTATTATTGCTTACCCTAAGCACAAAGTGTTAATATTCACACCCGTGCTTTTAAAAATGGTGCAGCTAGACCACTATATTCAGCAATAGGAACCACTGCCATCCTGCTGGAATGCCAGAGCAGAGATCAAGAGTCTGGTGTAAAAAATTACACAAAAGTTTCTGGGTGAAGTCTTACTAACACTTTATCTAAGTAAAATTTGTCTCCGGTCGTTACTTTAAAATATGTCGATGCTTGAAAAAGCAGAAATTTCTCAACAAGATGACAGAAGGCACATCTTGCTACCTTCTTTAATCCCTGACTGATAGCTGTAATCTTCTCAGGTACTGCACGAAAAGGACCTCACTCTCGAGTGACCATTAGCAGACTTTGCTAACTCAAAGTGAAACATCAGGTTTGACTTGGAATTGACATAAAACTGTAATTCTGAATTTCACCCAAGCAAAAAACTATAATAACTACTCATGAAACAGTTACAAAGTAGGACTTCTTTGGGGCCTCCTAAACGACTCCATTCTTATGCTGACGAGCTGCCTGCCCATTTCATAAAAACACACTACAGATTTTCTTCATAATGCCAATATTTAGCACATATCATGCCACTTCTCTCTACTCAGCACATGAGCATCATATTAAGAAAAGATGAAACAGAGTAAGGTATGAATAAATACTAGGTTGCAGGGAAAAGCATAAAAGGCTCAGAAGACTTGGAGAACAGCCTAAAGCTAAGAGGATAAAAGAGTAACGATACACCTTAAGCATAACATCAACAACATCAGCAATCAACAAGAAGCTAAGATTGATGATACTATTATAGCTTTTAACTAAGAATATAAAATAATAGGCTAATACATTGCTAAAGAATATGAGCTAGTAATATAAGCCAGGCAGCATGCTTTCTTGGCATGAGTTGCACTGTACTGGTGCCAAGAAGCCTGGGGTTGGGAATGAAATTAAAATGACACTCTTTGAAAAGCGTCATTTAATCAAGGGCAAACAGTGGGTAAAATAGTATGGTTGGCCATGATTAAAACAATATCAAAGGGTAAAACAGTCTTTTGAACTATCCAATTGTATTACTAATTTAGAGATAGAATCTAACAGTTAAACAGACTATGCAAGCTCCTTGGTGATTTTTCCTGTTTGGTGAGGGAAACATTCTTTTCCATCAAGTAACAAAAGTGTCTAGATATTAAGCTTCGACTTCATGCAAAAATGTTACACAAAAGGAATCCCACCTTGGTTAAGTTTTATATGCTGCTAAACTTCCCCCAGTCCCATGCTACTGTTCTCAGTTTTTCCACCCCCAAAAGAACATTTTAATCTGACTTTTATGCTGCAGCCATTCCTGTGAGAGCAATAACTGACTTTTCATATTACATGGATGTTCAATTTGCCACCTCGGACACAATCACTGGGGTACAGTATCTTGCATTCTGACCTCTGCACAGCGCTCCCAAAGGCAGAAGCCACTCATGTACGCCTAGAACATTCCCCACTCATATCTCCTCTTACAGAGTCTGAATGACAGCACCATAGAAAACCACACGTTTACATAGTCATTTTTCTTGAATTGAACTTTACATAAATTTAGCATCAATGAAAGCTGCTGGATTAACAAAGGTATTAGAACAATGAAACACACTGAACATGTACGGTACAAAGAGGACCTATACAGATTTCTCTATGCTTCTTTAATATGATCCAAAGAGATTATATGTGAAGGTAAGAATGAAGTTCACAGCATCAGCTTTAATGGTAGATTTTGCAAGCACACAACCCTTCTGAACCAGGATGATACATGTACATCTTACATTGCTGATCAGGGTATAACCAGTAATTGGCAGTTACTTTTTCAGTCAGCTACCAGTTCTCTAAGATGATCCATCATGATGCTTACACTTTTATTTAAACAACCTTGAAGCATATATTTATTAAGAGAAAACTTTGCAAGATTAAAACCTCTCAAGTTCTGCATACACTCTCCATTTGCCCAGGTCTTAAAACAATTTTCCACAGCAGCCAAATGCTATTGAAATGGTACATTTAAATTGAACTCTGACAATGACATCTTCAAGAAACAGAAGTATGAGAAGATGGAATATAACAACAACAACAACAAAATTGCTGAACTAAATTGACTGCAGCCCTCCTTTTAATAAATTGTTTAGATCTATTGAGGTTACCTGGGCATTGTCTTCCCAAACACTACTGTGTACTTTCTTGCAGGTACACTGAAAATCAAGATCAGAACAGGTTGTGCAGATTCACTTCAAGTATATAAAATGAAGTCATCAATAAACTGTTCCAATACTTACCTGTGCAAAATAACTGTGAAAGAAAACCTAAAAATGTACCAATAATAAAAAAATACATTATGATCCCATTCTTCTAACGTACAATGATATTTTCCGGTGTTAGTACCTTTGCCAATATTCCTTGGAGGTAGAGGAGGTGCACTACTTGTAACAGGTACTGCAGGCTGAATGGGAGGTGGACTGCCACTGAGTATTGCTCCATATGTTTCATTCTGTAATATACTTGGCATAAATCCTCTTTGCTTATCCTTAGCAATGTTCGCTGCATCTCTCGCCAAGGATGCTACATTAGGCTGAAGTTGGTTTGATCCAAGTTGATAGAAGCTGACAGGCCTGTCCTCTCTCCGATTGGGACTGGGTTGCTTAAACACAGTAACAGAAGTACTCACTCATACCACATTAGTTGTACTCATTTTGTTGATCAGTTGATAAACAGTTATTAGTTTCCAGAAAGAAAAAATGGCTTCTAAAATGCATTTTTGTTGCTTTTAATACATAATTATTGTTGTTGAATGATAATTAAAATAGCTGGAGTTATAAATTCATGTGGTTAGTATAGGAATGGGTTGTAACAATCCACAGCGCAGAGAGCATAAATGTGCCTTTAGAAATAGAGTTAGATAAACATGTCACTGATGTACTGTCTGTATGAAATGAAAATAAACATTTATAGTAATAGCATTTAGGCAGAATAAAGATTTATTCTAACAGTATCACAAATAAGCAATTGATTTTCCTCTGAATATATTCAATGCTTACTCTGGATTGATCATTTAGGGCTTTTAGACATGTTACAGCACAGCATTATAGTTCAAAGATTTATGAGAATGATATACGTGACAGCCAAATGCATTAATCCCTACCTTTACTTTGCCTCAGCAGCCTCGCTCCTCACTGGCTGACACTCTCCATTCCCTGACCTCTCCACTGTCCTGGTTCTGGTATTTGTTTCAGCCCACACTTGCTTCTGCTTTCTAAACCAGCACAAAGTTCTTTTTTATTTTGTTGATTTAGCATTTCACTGGTTTACCAAACTGGAAGAACTCAGTACAGGGACAAACGTGTGCCAGAATGGAGGCAAAAGATGAGGCAGAACCAGGCAGCCAGGGTGTGGAACAGCAGCATAAACCAGTTAGACTGTCTTAGCCTTCTTTTAGGTTAGATTCTTTTTTATATTCTGGACTAAAAGAACTTCAATTTCAGACATGACCTTCTCTGATGAAGATTACAAAATCTATTCAATTGCTTTATGAGAAAGAGAGACAAGCCCAATAGCTTGACATCTATAAACAGAACTCTGATGTGATCCTAAGCAACAGCAGTATTCACCAGTGCATTCAATGTAGTCACAGACACTAGTCTGTGATTAATAGTCCTTAATCTCCTTTCTAAACTCCCTGTAGTATAAGCCTATTAATAGTGGGCAGTGAAGTAGCAGTTTCATTACTTTAGCCTCATTGCTAAGTAGCAGAAAACTGCCTATATGAGATGGAGCTCAGGGACTAGACAAAAACAGAACACTCAACTGAAGAAGGCAACTGGCAACAACGAAAGAAGTGAAGGAAAAAACAGATCAAAAATACAAATTTAAAGTGTCCCAGAAAGGGACTTGCTAGGTATCTAGCTGTAAATTACCCAAAAGGTTTTACAGAGATTTCATTTTTTCCGACTAAAACATAACAGAAAGTTTCAAGCTGCTTTATCAAAAAGGTCATTACTGCTGTTATTATCTGAATGGTGACACAACATACAGGAATACGTAAATACCAGGACATAATACGAAAGCTCACCCAGAAGAACTGAGTTTAGCAGCTCACGGATTCCAGACTCTTGCACAGATACCAAAATTCTCAAGAAAAATCTTAAGAAAAGTCTCAGAAGGCAGCAATTGTGCTTTGAAAGTGATGGCTCGTGATATGTTTTTTGTTCATTGTTGCTAACTAGTCCAAGTCAAGCACCAGACTTAATAGCTACCTTGGACTAAAGAGACAGGACATGGGGAGAAGAATCCTGTGCAGACAAAATCTTGCAAAAATGGTATTCTGCAACAGAGGAAACTTACTGATGTCAAAATTAGTCTCCAAAAGATTAAGCCAATTCAATGGTCTGATGACCTAGCGTTTTTAAAGATGTTCTGTGAAGGCAAAGAAAATGAACCTATGGCTGTCAGGGTTTAATATTTCTGAAAACAAAGAAAAACCCAACACACAAGATTTGGTTTTATGTTACTAATTAGAGTATTAGTAATTCATGCTCTAGCTGAGATGGAGGATTTGCAAGAGAAGTATTAAAATGCTAAAACTTGTAGAAAAAAAAAAAAATCAAATTTCTTTATCCAGAAGAGAAAAGGGTTTTCGTTAGCCACTTTCAAGAGGAAAAAAAAAGGTTGTGCTAACATCTGAAGGTTAACTAATATAAAGCCTATTGTGTATTCCTTGCACTTTGTAAAGGAAGCAGAAAAGACATAAGCAATTATAACACTGCACACGCAACAAGGAAAATGTGTTCAATGCTTCTCTGGAATACTTCAAATTATGAAAGTTTCAGAATGTCATTAGTCTTTAGGACCCTGTACGTCATTTCAAAATACTTGGCCCCTAGAAATACAAGCCAATTTTAAGTGTTGTTCAGGTATCAAAACATGGTAGTTTGTTCCCTGCCTGTATGTTTAGGTGCTTAAATACTTTTTGAAGTTGGTCCCTAAATTGGGAAATTAAATTTTGAAAATGGAACGAAGTTCCTATGCTACTGGAATACTTTGTAATACTTGTAATATGACCATCCTTGGAGATATTCAAAAGCCATCTGGACACGGTCCTGAGCAACTGGCTCTAGGTAACCCTGCTTTAGCAGGGGGTTGGACCAGATGACCTTCAGAGGTCCCTCCCAATCCCAACCATTCTGTGATTCTCGATGCAATAGCACCACAACACCACCAGAAATTTCAGGTATGAAAAGGGAGAAGACCAAAAATATTTTTACATGAAGATTCAGAATCAAGACCCTACCCTACTATTAATGGACAAAACTTATTGAATGAACTAGTTTAGTTTCACTAAAGACAAGCCAATGCATAAACTGTTTCAAAATTAAAGCCATCAACTGGAGCTCTTTCACAAACATGAGGAGATACTATAAGGTGCCTCTCTTTATAAAGGCAATTTTCCTAGCTCATGTTAGTTCTGCTTCATGGTCAGCAGATCTAAATATTCCTGATGTACTGAAACAAACTATTGACTCCATTAAAAAAGAGATACATCTGGCTAATCACAGTTTGACCATCACCACAGTCATATGTTTCATACCTTATATTAAAGAGGAAAAAGAAGACAAACTATAATTTAAGGAACTAAAATTTAAGCTGCTACATTTTACTACAGAACTTAATTTCACAGTGCCTTCATACCTATAGTAAAAAGTAGTGTTACTGAAATCATTATGAACACCATGCTTACACATATATGTGTACAGAAAAATAATAAATGTATTGATACAAACCTGCAGCTTTTCATCCACGTCATCATCACTTTCGTCCAGATCTTCATGGAGTAACCGCCATTCATATTCTACATGAACATGAGAATTAAATCTTCCGGACAGTGCTTGAGTAAGCTAAAGAAAAAAAGATGACTGTTGACACCTATGCTATGTGCAGTACTTATTTTAAAACAACATATTTAAAAACTCAACAAAACAACATACAGAAGGAACCTTTTATTTTAAAAACAGATGTCAGTAATCTGGAAAGTTACTGCACTGGGGTAAGTTTAAAGAATTCAGCTCTGTCACCAAATACAACACAAATAAATCAAAAGCAACTAGGCTTTTCATTAACCACTGTAGGTCCATTATCCATTTTCTGTCAACCACCACATCCTATTTGCTTTGATCTAGAAATTGCAAGTCAAAGAAATTAACTGCAATGGCATATTTTTTTCAGACTCACTTAGCAAGAAGCCTTGACCCCACTAATCCATTTCTCTTGCTCACTAAAAGTAGTGATGGTAGCCAACTTCTCATAGAATCACAGAATGGTTTGGGTTGGAATGGACCTTTAAAAACCATCTAGTCCACCACCACCGCCCCCTCCTCCCCTGTCATAGGCATGGACATCTTCCACTAGATCGGGTTGCTCAAAGTCCCATCCAACCTGACATTGGACACTTCCAATGATGGGGCATCCACAACTTCTCTGGGCAACAAGAAAATGGCTGTCATCCATGGCCTTCACCCGTAATAAGTACTTTAGTGATTAGATTTCAATGAAATGTCAGATACTCAGAATCACAGAATCACTTAGGTTGGAAAGGACCTTTAAGATCATCGAGTCCAACCGTAAACCTAACACTGACAAGTCCACCTCTAAACTATGTCCCTAAGCACCACTTCTACACACCTTTTAAATACCTCCAGGAGTGGTGACTCAACCACTTCCCTGGGCAGCCTGTTTCAGTGCTTG
The DNA here is from genome assembly GCF_000737465.1 of Haliaeetus leucocephalus. Taxonomy (NCBI): domain Eukaryota; kingdom Metazoa; phylum Chordata; class Aves; order Accipitriformes; family Accipitridae; genus Haliaeetus; species Haliaeetus leucocephalus. The sequence goes on from NW_010972653.1 coordinate 6,159,825, forward strand.
ACAACCCTTTCGATGAAGAAATTTTTCCTAACATCCAACCTAAACCTCCCCTGGTGCCACTTGAGGCCGTTTCCTCTCATCCTATCGCTTGTTACCTGGGAGAAGAGACCAACCCCCACCTCGCTACAACCTCCTTTCATGTAGTTGTAGAGAGCAATAAGGTCTCCCCTCAGCCATCTTTTCTCCAGGCTAAACAACCCCAGTTCCCTCAGCCGCTCCTCATAAGACTTGTGCTTTAGACCCTTCACCGGCTTTGTTGCCCTTCTCCGGACACACTCCAGCACCTCAACGTCTGTCTTGTAGTGAGGGGCCCATATTCAGCTGGCTGTTGACCAATACATCGTCCTTTTCCACCAGGCAACTTTGCAGCCACTCTTCCCCAAGCCTGTAGCATTGCATGGGGTTGTTGTGACCCAAGTGCAGGACCCGGCACGTGGCCTTGTTGAACCTCATACAGTTATCCTCAGCTCATTGATCCAGCCTGTCCAGATCCCTCTGTAGAGCCTTCCTACCCCCAAGCAGATCAACACTCCCGCCCAACTTGGTGTTGTCTGCAAACTTACTGTGGGGATCTTACTTGTGGATCTGGGACTATTAGCTCCAACAGAATCATACCCTGGCCCCAAGAAGTTTAGCATTTCCAAAGCATCTAAAAAGAAATATAATTTTCTTCTTAAAAGCATATAAGTTGATATAAGCATAAAACTATTTCTAAGTGTACAACTATTCCATCTGGAATATATTCATTGAATATTCAACTGTAAACTGTTAAATATTCAGACATGATTCGGCTTAGAAATGCACAAACACACACAAAGATGCAACACTTACCAACTCTTCACAGTGAGTATGTTTTAAACGTTTAGCTATATCAAGTGGCGTCTCTCCTGATTCATTAGCTGTATTACAGCAAGAAAAGAAAGTTATGATAATAGGTGTCACTATTAACATGTCCATTACTAAAGATAAAGACAAATCTGTAGCTACATAGTGAAGTAGTAGACCAACACACTCTAAAATTAATCTCTTTCCTTTGTATGTAGGTCTAACTCATACCAATCCTCTGAACATGACAAGCAGTAGCAACTCAACATGCCATATATATGGAATCGTAGGCATGAAATGGCAGTATATAACTAGGCAACAAGATATCAGTTAAAAATCTTGGTACTTACTTATCTAAATTTGTGTAAAAAACAAGTGTAATGTATAAGTCAATTTTAAACTTGAAATAAACTGTAAATATTGGGGTTTTTTAATGATGAAGATTATATTCACAGAATTATGATAAACAGTTGAGGAGAAAACACACTTATTCCACCTTCACTGTTTCTTATCTGAAGCTGTGACAAATATGAAATTGAAGTACACATTACCCTTTTACCTATTTCAATAGAAGCCTTTCCTCTCAGCAGCAGTTTGAGGCACTCAACATTGTCCGTCAGACAGCAGTAATGCAGGGCTGTGCTACCTTTACATGTTTGCTTATCTAGATTGCCACTATTGGAGTATAAGAAAGAAGAAAACTGATTTAGTTTCCTACCCTATATTAATAAACCTTATTACAAGATTTTCAAAGAATAAAATTACATTTGCAATACTAGAATTAGTTTTAGTACTTGTATTCATTTAGTATTTGTATTACTTGACATAAAAGCAGCATCAATAATATTTTAATAGTTTTCCATACACTTACCTGTTCTGCACTAAAAAGTCAACTATATGAAGGGATGTTCGATCAACTGACCTAACAGCAAGGTGAAGTGCTGTTTCGTCTTGCTCCTAAGAATAAAACAAAAGAACACATTTGTTTCTTCTGATCTACAGAGAAGCAGAAATTTTAGTAAGACATACATTAGATCAAATAAAACATTTAATTTCAAAATATTTAGACATGCTAACATGAAAATATTTCTTGTAAAGACTTTTATTTCTTCCCTTTCTTTCCTTTAAAGTAAACAAATGGGTTGAAAACTAATAGATTATTGGATGATTTAATGTTTAATGTTTTAATACATTTAAAATATGACAGTATTTGGAAAAAATTTAGATTAAACTATTTAATATCTTCTTTTGTTAAATTACATCATTAAAAGGACAAGTGTTCAAAACTGTTTCAAATCTTATTTTCAAATAAGAAAAAAATAGTCCTTTTTAATTAATGAAAACATATTGCACTTATAACAATTTGTCTAATAAATTTTACAACACTTACATGGCCATTGGCCAGTGGAATTTTTTCTGTGAGATCCACACCGTCAGCATATACTTGGACTAATCCAAGAATGTCTCTTGATTTGACTGCTTCACAAAGAGCGTGCAATTTAGCTGTATTATCAGCATGCTTCTTCCTTGCATATTTTCTCTCAATATACTTGGCAGTAATATAATCTTTTCTTGCATTCCTGAAATTGAATATAATTTATTTCTATAACTTTTAGCAGAAGATACACGTTAGGATTTCCATAAATACATGCAAGTAATTTGAAATAAAATCTGGGAAAGACTATTTCTCATTCATTATGATAATTTTTGTTTTTAAATACGCACATAAGCCATGCAGTCTCGTATTTCCAGTATGAAATGTAGCTACAGAAGATGAATCAAATATCCAGTACAAAGACAGACTGTGAATTTTCCCTTCTGAACTCTGGTATGAAGTTGAGATCAAGATTACCGAGCTCTATGTACAAAAGATACATCAAAGCTTCACAATGCTGGTTTGCTAACAGCAGCCTTGCAGGTTTGTGTTTACCTGACTTGTAGTCCTACATATGCTAGAAAGGGATGGAAGGCATGGGATACAAAAATCTGTCTTATACTTCTGCACAGGCTATCCAGGCCTTGGATCTGTATTCACACCAGTTAGTATGTTCTGTAAAGCAACTCTTCACCACAACTGTAACAGGGAGGATGTAATGGATTTTTTAGTTTCGTCTCTAAACTGAGGCGAAAACTTAGTACACTTGAATCAGCACATGAGTCATCACTTTTGCTGTTGATACCCAGCTAACAAATGGCTACTCCTCTTCCCATCACAGCAAGACAGGAAGTTGCATGCCTCCCAAAGGCATAACTCCTTACCAGCTCTTGGGATGTACACAACATTGCACAGAAGACATTTAACAAAGCCATACTTCATCATCTAGATACTATATAATGAGCAAAAAGAAAAAAATCCAAATAATAATAAATTGAATTAATGGATAGCTTTTGTTCCTAAAGCATATGACAGTATTCCTTCATAGTTTTAAAAAAGTGTCTGTCTTCAGGTTCTCATTTCATTAAAAAAGCCCCAAATTCGATATGTAGATGTATCAAACTAAATTATTTTTTTAAAATATCAATTTTTAGAAGTCTTCTTATACTATTGATTTAGCATTCAGTAAAATTAATATTAATATTCTATATTATTACTGATAGTGGTAGTCAAAAATTATTTAAACTGCACTGTTTAACATTGGTTCTGTCAGAATGGTGAAAGTCCAAATAATGTAAAATCAGCTTCATCCAAAGCCAATTCTTCTGGGTTCGTTTCTGCATCATTTACTAGGTCTTTTACAATGGAGTAGTATCCAGCCAAGTAGGCAGCTGTCCTTGCTGTGTCTCTGCCATCACTGTTCAGTGGTTTTGAGGAATTCAATTATATGTTCTGTCTTTATTCCATATAGTTACAGACTTAAGTCCTAGGTGTAGTTTCTAAACACTAGGTGCTCGGTATCTTTCAGGCAAAATGTACACCTTACTTCAGTTTCTATTTTGTGTTTAAATAGCACAAAAATAATAGCTTTTTTTAATCCCTACCCTTGTGTGTCTTTAAAATTCCCAACAAGTCATGTTTAATTTGTTTCTGTCCCCCAAATCATGATTCAGAGAGTTGGTAAAATAATCCTTATTAGGGAAGATATGATCAGATAAAGTTCAATAAAACACACACAAAGCATCAGAAAAAAGGTTCACTCCTTGGCTATAAGGCTATATATAAGACATATATCTTCCATGGCCTGCTGGTGCAAACCATAATGGCACAACCCATTAGCAATATTAAATTAAAGGCCTGCCTTTTTCAGAAGTAGTGGCTCTTTACTTACATATCGCTGCTTGGATTAGGTTTGACCATCTCATCAACTGGCAGACAGAATTCCATAATCTCATTAAACCCAGCATTCCCAATATTCTTTGCAAGCTGATTAAAAAAAAAAAAAAAAAAATCCACAGCTCACTAAAGAAATGTTCGGTTATTGGCCATGCACATACTAGTGGGAGGACAAGGGAAAATGGGGCTTGGGATTTTTTAGTTCTGATTCCTAGTTCTGCTACTATGTCAGTGATCGGGAACAAAGTAGGTACCTTTTTGGATGTCAGTTTTCAGCTAGGATTTAATACACAAACAAGTAACTGCAGAATAATCCATTAAGACACCAGATCATACAATAAATGCAAAATACTTCGTGCTGGGTAAGAACACACATACAAAGTGTCACAGAGCAGCCGATATATGGTAACTTCTCTGTGTAGCAAAGCTGAATACATTTTTTTTCCTTTGAGGATTAAAGTTCTCCTCTAAAATAATGCTAAATAATTAATGGAATAAGTACTTGTGAAGTCCTTCAATTTTTAATCCAAGAGGCACATTTATATGTCAAACAGCTGTGCTCCTTTAAAAAGCAACCAAGGGTAAAAAGGTTTGGAAATACAAAAAATATGAAGCCTCTACTAATTTGAATTCTAAGATCAGGCAAAGTTTACAGTAAGACACTATGTTCCAGGAGCTTCCCTGTAACTTGAAGAATTAAGCTTTCTTAAATTATGTTTATCTAGAGGCAACTTTCAAGATTGGAACAACATTATCGTTAAAGTGACGAAAATATATTTGTGTTGGAAGTCTTTTATAGTACTATTTTTAAGTTAATAAAAGCAGTTTCATTACCAGAAGTTCAGATGTTCCCAGCACATCTAATGTAAGTGATTGCATTCTGGAATAGTGAACACCAAGTTCTCTATGGATTCCTGAGCATTCAATGCAAGTTAGAATTCCCAAATTTGTTGAAAGCCACGTAGGATCTGAAACAGAAAGTACCCACAGAATTAAAATTTGTTCAGGTAATTATTTTATTCTAGAAAATGTAGTATACAGAAATGAAATTCTGTAAAGTAAGATTCCTGTATGTGAATTATCAGGTTTTTTAATTTATATCTTTACATTTACTGTATTGGGAAACACAAATCAATTTTTTTTTTAATGGTGAAAGAAGTGAAGATGCAAAATTTTTTTATAATTTTTTAATTTTTTTTTAAAGGACATTGCTATCCAAGTGAGCTGCTCAAACAGTCCAGTTTGTCATTCTCCACATGGCTTTCAGGAAGTGCGTTTTTCTACCACCAATGCAATGGTGTCACATACTCAGCTGGGGGCATAGGTGCAGTTCAGACTGAAATAACAATACCTACAGGGTTGGGGTTTTTTTGTATTTCAAGTATAGACTTTAGACTAAGTGAAGCAGCAGTGATTCTGAAGTATACATACAGCACTGCACTACAATGGACTCTCACTCAACTATTTCAAAGATCCCTCTCCTTCTGTTACTCTTGCTTGTCTTTTCTCCTGGTATTTTGCATTCTTGCTGTAACATTCCCTCATCTTCCAGACAAATAATTAATTTCTGAAGATTTAGACAGCTTAGAAATTCATTTATTTGATAAAGGTTTGGTAGTAGCTGTTTACAATCTTTTCCTTTAAAGACAACAGGATTGACTCTTCCCATAGTTTTATACAGTATCTATTGCAGGAAGTTACTATTGATTTATAAAGTGCATACAGCTTCAGAACTGATGTTTTCAGCTACAGTTTCAGATCAAAAAAATCGTAAGTCCTGCAGTGCCTCTGTAACATAAAAGAACACAGGAAACAGCACTATTTAAAAAATAATTTGAAGAGGATTAAAGTAGAAATTCATCGATCAACAAAACCAACACTGCAAACACTGTGAACCATAGTCAGCAGGTGCCTTCTTTTCCAAATAAGCACAGTCTTAAACATATTCATATAAGTCAAACATGAAAGTTAAAAGAAAAATTGAGGTTTATTAGGAAAATGATTCAAATATCTTACTGCTGTCCAGTTTTACCTAAATCTTATGTAAAATATGGGCTAATAAAATAAGTTCAATTGATTTATATAAGCAACAGTTTCAATTAGCAAAATACATGGGAGAAAAGTAAGCACTTTTTACTAACTTTTCTCCCCACTGACAATATGCATATAGCAAATCCATCTTAGTACAGTAGTGCAATTAAATTGTTAGCACATTCTACTATGTGTATAATCTTTGTGAGATAAGGAGTAAATGTGAAAGCATAAAACATCAGCTTAAATACTCTCATGAGACATAGAATTTTTACCAATTAGAAATATGCTTAATTGAGTCACCTTGTGCTCCACAGTCACAACACACATCATTTCCAGTCATCCTCTGGACTTCAGATATAATTTCTTTTGTCAGTTCCTGGACAATATTATTTTCTCCTGTGTTATCATCTCCTTTGAATGCATTATTTAAAGCTTCCTCTTTGCTGTTTTGTAGCACAGATGTCCATCTAAAATGGCAGTAATATTTTGCTATTAAATGTTTCGGCACTTCTAACGTTCAAGGTAACGTCTCAATAGAACACCAGTATCAAAAATAAAATTAGCAAAGTAACTCACATTTGACATTCCTGTTCATCCTCTGCTTGAAAGTGGTACGTTCTGTCGTCTGCACAATAAATAATTCACATACTGATTTAAAAAAATGATTGAAAAACTGATTTTGCAGAAATCTCTCAGAAAAATCTAAAATTAATTGATGTATGACTCCTGAAGTCTCCAATCTCATCACTGGAGTGTTGACAGGCAAAAAGTCTATTTAGCAAGTTTCACTCTTACTACCTACAGTTCATCTATGTTTATACCTATGTTTACACAAAGTGGCTTGTTGCTTTTTAAAAAGAAACTGTTTTCTTCAATGCTGTGCTTCTGTTGCATAAGCAGCAGAAGAGCATAGTAATTTATCCATGTTCTAGATTTAACCTCAGTAATCACAAGTCTAAAGTTCTGCTGGGGGGGGGGGGGGGGGGGGGGGGAGAAAAATATAGAGTCCATATTTGAGTTTATCTGCATATGTAAGAAAGATATAAAGTTTCCAAATGAGCTCTTAAAACCACAGTAATCAAAAATGGCAAAACAAATTTGCCAGACAAAGTCCGAACTACTATCAGAATAAGCCCCAAGCTGTTTCAATTAAATCAGGCTCAAAAATTTTAATTTACTATTACTTTTGTAATTCTAAGCACTGTTATCATAGTGTACCATTAAAGAAAAAAGCATAATACATTTTAAGTCTATGAAACAAATGAGATAAGATATAGTTTAATGATTGAGTTGGAGTTAAAATTAGTATAGTTGATAAGAAGAACAGAGCTAAAGCTACTGGCAAAAAGATATTCTAGGCTGAAAATTCCTAAAGTTTGAAAAATATTCAGGCAAAAAGGTATTAAAAGATAGTTTCAAACATGGGAAACTGTAAGAGAGTGAGGATATAAGAAAGGACAGAAAGGGAAGTGCTAGATAAAGAATAAGAGATTTTATCCTGCCATGATACAGCAATTTGCAGTTTTTAAAAAACAAGGAATGTTTTTAAACTCTAGTAAAACAAAATGAAAAGTGATCTGGAGAAGGCTAAGAGGCCGGTTATGCCTTGTCATATGTATGATGGGTCAAACGATAATGTTGTGATAAGCTGATATTGGGCAAAATGTGATGTGGTCATCAACAAAGAAAGAAAGTGTAAAAGTAAACAAGGAAGACCACTTGCTTGTGCAGAGATGGAAAAGCTGTACATTGCATACATGAGTACTAGTCTATTAACAGAAGTAGCAATATCTTACATTTACAAATACAAAAGAACTTTATGCTCCGATAAAGGAACAAATGACGAATAGATTTACATTCTTCTCACCAAATAATTTCAGATATATATTTTAGTAATATATTTTTATTGAGTCCGTAAATATAATACTAAAATGTCCCAGTGAGAAAAAAAAAAGGAAACCTGATACTATACAATGTTGTATCATCCCATTCAGTTCCCAAAATTATTCAGTTTTGGTGTTTTTAATATGTAGACTCTTTATCTCACCTTTGTATGTATTATGAGATTACAAAACTAAAAAAGTTTCCAGTATTTTCTTCACAGTTGCATAGAGACCACTATGCTTAGATTTTAAGAAGTTTTGTCATGGTTTAAAAGCCTCTTTTGATTTTGTACAAAAGTCATAACTTTTCAAGATGATCAGCTAGCTATGATATTTTCAATATAAAGAATGATGTCACAGAAAAAACATTGTTACTCTATTGTAAGGTAGCACAAAATGATATAGAAAGAAGGAGTAAAGACAGCTTTAAAAACAAGTGGTTTTCCAAAGATACAGGTACAATTAGTTGCATTATGCTAAAATAAGTGAAATGGGAAATTGTCATAGGAAAGGCATTTTATAAAGGGAAGCATTCTACAATTGCAAAAATGTTTAAGTGGGTTATTGACACATCTACAGAAATAATGCAAAACTCTTTTGATATTAGCTGCAAGTAAAAAGACCTAAACAACAAACCTACGTGATATGAGGTCAAAACATTTTTTCTCCTCTGGGTTTGTTTTCACTTGGCAGGTTAACAGATTGAGCTTTGCTGGAGGTCGGTTAGCCTATTTGAAGATAAAACATACAGATTTTAGTATATTGATACTGACTGAGCCCTGCAGTCCAGAAACACAGGATAACATCCCACTGGCCAAAAAGCCTTGACAAATGGCTGTTACCTTAATTTTCAAGGTACTCAGATTTTGATTTATGTTTTCTTCTGCATCATGGTTTGTAAACTTCATTATCTTATATCGGGCTATTTTGTTCACTGATAACTGGATAGACACCAGAATTTTGAAAGGGGAGAGGGGTAAAATCACTTTAATTATCACTACTACGATCACCTTACCAGTAACACTTATCTGAAGGAATCAGGTATGACAAGGAGACAGATTGATTTTACCTAAGTTTAATCCTCCAATATTTAGCCATTTAGGTTAAAAAAAATTAGTTGTCTAGGTTTTCAATAATCAAATAATTTTACTCCTGCTAATGTTTTTAAAGAAAGCCTAGATAACCAGTTTAGAAAAAATGCTCAATTTTTAAACCAGTGAAGGGACACATTAAAGGAAAATAAGAAGTTTGCACAGAGAAGTCTTGCAACAAACATATGCAAAACTAAACTGGAGATAGTTCATTACTAAAAAATGTAGTGAAACAAAATATAGTCTATAATGATATACATTTTCTAGTCAAATTCCTCTCAGCTATTTCAGTTCCTTATTGAGTAGAAAGTGGCAAAGTTTTACTAAAAGCAAAATGCACAAGCAAACTTCATTTTGAAAAAGTCTCATAAAGGCTACAAAAACTTTTCAAATAGCATCTCTGCAGTAATCTCTTCTTTCCCTTAACCTGCCTGTCCTGCAGACCTGAGGTAGGACCTAGAAAGACACTGTGTTTGCAAACTTGATTTGAGGAATGGCTTGCACTTGCTACAATGGATAACTAGTTTCACTCTTGTTTTAGAATAATTAAAGCAGATTTAACTAGAGAGACTCTGCTCTATACAATAGCATCTGAAAAACAGTAATTTAAATCATTAGGAAAGTGCTATTACAAAAGATAGCAATATACATAAACACATAACCACACTTACTGTTGTGTTCTAACAAATTTAATCTACCAAGTTGCTAAAACAAGATTTAATCATCTAAACAAGAACTATCAAATGAAGCTGAACTACCAGATAATGTAATTAACTTGCAATTAATCATAAGATATGTAGACCTTCACAATCTCTTCTAAATTTATTGATGAAAATATTTCATTCAAAAAAGGAGAACAAGTCTGAAGAGTACAAATCTCCTCATAAAACAATGTAGCTGACCAAAAAAGAACATCATCATCATATCTGAAGACCAGTAAAAAAACAAAACCATGGAGAAACATAAGGAGGGAAACAATTACTTTTTTTTTTCCTGGTTAAAAAAAAAAGGGGGGGGGCGGGGTGGAGAAAAAAAATAAGCATGGTGTCCTTGGAACAGCATACTCATGTTTTGCCCGATGTAAGCAGTAGACATAATGAAGTCATGCATGCTTTGAAACAACAAACCTGCAGGTCGCTTGCTGGGCAATGTAAAAGAAATTGTACCCAAGAGAGGTTCTGGAGGCAGCAAGATGACAATTGACAACCTCACTGTATACTCTGCCTAGTAAACAGCTTTTCAAATTCCAGACATTCCTTTTAGTAGTAAAACTGCATGCAGTTTTCATTATTTTAGCCCATCAACAAGAGTTCTTTTTAACTAGAAGCATACAAGAAAACATCTTGAAAATGCTAGCTTGGGCCCATTTTCTCGGTTAAATATACTTAGTATCTATAGCACTGAAGTTTCCAGTGTTTACATTCTTAATGTAACTGTCCAAGAAGTGTCCAGAAGCTGCATAGAATGAAAATACAAAATAAAGCAAACAAAAATAAAAATATAAGTATTTGGTAAACAAGCCACAGGGCAACTCATATATACCTTTCTCACAGGCTCTATGAGAATGTAAAAATGCAAGTAGATTCAGGTTAAGCAAGAATCCACTTGCTCGAAGACTTTGGACCTGAAGCGCATTCAGGACCTAACTAGTTTTCTATAACTTACAAAAAATGAAGCTGTAAACGGATCCACTAAAATGCTTGAGAGAGCTCTGAAGAACCATTATACACAGAACTTATCCCTCTCAGTAGGAGAATGCGGCGTAAGAACTCCATATCAGGATCTGAGAACCCAAAGAAATGGCTGCAACAACTTAAAACACATCCTGGGCCAATGTGCTGATCTTGGAATCCCAACATATTCCAAAGCTTTTAACTGAGGACCTCCTAACCTCAAGTCAAAATTAACAAGGGTATTAAAAAACCCTGACATCTTCACGTGGGGCTGATACCACCTCATTCATGCTTCTACCCTAGAGCCAAATAACAGCCCTCCCCCACCCACCTCCCGGGCATCTGCCCGTTACTTGGCAGACAACACACTTCCACCACATGGCAGATGATGCTTGGGGAGAAGTCAGCGCCACATGACAAAGTGAAGTAAGGCTGTATAAATTCCTTAGCCACACAAGGCTGTAGGTGGATCTGGACATTTGGCAGGATTAGGAGACACTAGAAGTAAAAAATGGTAACAAATGTGTAACTGCTACTACAGTATTTGTTTGAAACCTCTGAGCTTTTTTCTTGCTCGAGTCTCTGATTAGACAATTAAATTTCACACTACTGCTGAATTTTTGGACACCCATGTTAACACATCAACACCCTGAAAAGATGTGCTGCCACCTTGCATGCCATACACGCAGACGTCAGCATCAACTCATGTTCCTTCCTGCAGAAATGGTAACCCTCTATCCTGCAAAACTGACTTAAAATCTGTTCTGGCAACAATCAGTAAGTGTAGGAATCAAAAGTTTAGGCCTCTAAGACAATACTGAGGAGTGCCATGATACAGAGCTGATTTTTACAAAAGGCACAAGCAAATGTGTCCACTTACTTAGCAGACTGGTTGGCTGATTTCATCATGCATTTTTTCTGGGTATCACATTACTTAAGAATAAAAAGATTAAATCTGATTCTTTTGCCTTCAGATTGTCCTGTTAATCATAATGGTAGATTAAAGTTTCCAGCAGTAAAGAAAGAACAACAAAAAAAAGATTCCTTGATATTCTTTGATTATATTCCTTTTTTTGCAGACAACCAGCAAATTCCATTTAAGCTCTTTAAACACAAATCAATTTTGAGGAATTTGAGGTTCCTCAAATATAAGTTTTTCCCATGTGACTTCTTGATCTGGAAACCACTTAGGAATTCCTATTTACATGATTCAGCCTGCTTCTAGCATTGTTTTTTTCATTCACATGCGTTAAATTGCAGTCAGGTAGATGTCAGAAAATTTCCAACTGCTAATAATTACACAAAGGAGCAGCATCTGGTTTTCCATCAACCATTGCCTTGCACGTTGCTCTATGAATACTAATTTCTTTGAAGCTTTTAGTTGTCTAGAAGTATAATTTCTGTACATATACCAAAGCAGACACGTATATTCAGCATTACAGCTGGGTGACTGACAAAGAACCAACCATACTCTCCCCATCCGTATCAGGAGAGCACTTGGCAGGCAAGTTTAAGTCAGAATACAGCATGTGCAACTGCCTGAAGATAGCTGTTCTGGAAACTAACTAAAAAAACAGTCCCTCATAAATAGAGGCTACTCGAACAAAAACCAGAAAGCCATGAAGAATACTTTGCCTTTAGAGGAAAAAGCATTGACAAATTTGAATTTGACAAAGCAAGCAAAACTGACAACTGAATTTCTGAGAGATGGTTCATTTTGATGAACAGCTGGGAACAGAGAATGACACGTCATATTTGAGAGACCAGGACATACCAACCCTGAGAAATCTTGGAAATCAACGTCGCTTCAGTTCAGAGCAGCCCAGAAATTCTTAACAAACAGAAATTACTTCTACCCATTCCCATGTATATAAAACAAGCATCAATTTTTTACACAAAACTGCTATCAATACATAAGGGGAAAGTGAGCAAATAAGTAAAAATACTTCTTAGGAGTATATTTTAAACAAGAAGGTAATTGTTTATTTTGTAATATAAAAAGATCAAGACCAAACCTGTGAAACCCACATAACTAAACCCACATTTAAGTATCTACCTTAGCAACTGATTTCCAGCTACAGCTCCACTGATTTCAGTGGGAACTTACTGCTTCTAAAAATGTTAAACCATCTGGTAGACAGCTTATAAAAAAAAGAACAACAGTATCTTGATAGACTCAGTAACTGTACTTGCATGTGAAAGTTTTAAAATTCTGCTCTACAAGTGGATTTTGTAGCCTCTGCCAGCTCTGAGCTGCCCTAGCTACACTCCTACTGGTACCACTACTGCTTGTCCAATGCCAAATGCATTTACAGCACATGGAGACACCAATATAGAATAGACTAACAGACTTTTCTCTGAGAAAGACACCCTCATATGCACTCAAATGAGAACAGGGATAAACTGGTGGACAATCCCAAAGCCATAGTAATGGCTCTGCTTTGCAGGCTTGGTTTTGCACTCCTCCTTAACTCCTGGTTGTCAACTCAGAAGGCAACAGCTTGTGGTTAGATGCACAAATGAGAGATTGATTAATTTTTGCTGCCAGGGTCAACTTGTAGTCATAGCAACAGGCATAACAGGATGAAGAACAGAATGGTTCATAACAGGATCAAGAAACAGGACTGTTTATTAGACCAAGAATGGGAAATACTGTCACTGAATTGATTTTTGCCTTAAGAAACTTTTTAAAAAGTTTTGAGAAAGCAATATAAAAAGAGAAAAGTTATGGGAAAGCAAAATCAGCTGAGTTCAAAGCCAAGTGTAGTAGGTCCAAAATATGAAAGTATACAGTTTTAAAATTTTAAGTATAAATATAAGAAGTTTTTTAATGCATTTCAAAGATTGGTAGCCAAGAAAGAGGGACTTCTAACTCTTTATCTCTTGTCATTCTGGTAGAAGTTGCCTTCAGAGTTGCTTTTCCCCTACAGCTATTCCCCAGGAAAGCTACCTTTGTAACAGATATTACCCATATAGCAGCAAAGCTGGGGGAGAGAAGAGATTCAGCATTCTCTCAGTTTGTCTTGTAAATACGAAAAGTTGTTTAACCCATATCTAAAAGATGGCTTAATGCCCAACCACATCTTTCCAAAAAAACAAAGTCAGAATTTGTATTTTTAGATAGCCTAGTACAATATGAACACTTTACATGAACTGAGTCATTAAAAAAAGCCATTTTTTTCCCATTAACAGTCATGAGCATTAAAACAGTTGTATTTTTAGATACTGTGTATGTCTTGACATATTTCTGAAAGACTGCCTTAAAAAAAAATGTATCCATCATATTCAAAACACTGCATCAGGAATCTAGCTAATTCCAAATTATAAATATAGAGCAGCATAGCTTGCCTTTCTGTATTAGCAACCATGTACATAAAATGTTGTAAACAAATACTTACTGTACCATGGGAAATTGTAAGAAAGCCATTTTTAACCGAGCACTTCCTTTTCTGCCACACTTTTCTGATTCTGGTTTAAAGGGGGGGAAGAAAAAAAAAAAAAAGGTGACTCAGTTTTTAATACATTTAGTATTACATCACTTCAGCTCTTAGGACCTAATTTTTTTTTTCAGTAGAATCCAGCAGTACTTACCCATCACTTTTCTTGTACAGACTACCATTTCGTTCAGTGCCATGTTCCTTGTTTCCCTGAGGCTGATGTAAACTGTAAGCTGTACTCTGACGAATCTGAGAATCCTGAAATATACAGAACAGCAATTTGCAATGCATTCCACCATTTCAACCAAAATATCCCCCCTATTAATGAGTTTCAGAGCCTTTCCCTCCTGGTCTAATCCTACAGGCCAAACAAAGCACATTTTTCCTCCTCAGTGAGAGAGAGCAAGATCCATTTCTTTTTTCAGAGTGCAAAAAAACCATTTGAGAAGTAGCCATTATCAGCACCTGCCAAAATCCTCTTACTTGCTTTTATTTTAGCTTTGCTATTGGCCTTAATATATGGGGTTTTTAACCCAAAATTTAATTGAGCAGTGGGCTTTCCAACTCATGCAAACACTGCAGTGTACAAACACTGAAGATTATTACCACCTGCAATTCCTAGGGCACCCTTCCATTGTAAAAAGATTACATACATAAATTTGAAGAAGTGGTCTTTCTTGTGGAAACTGAGTCAAGTTATTGTCTGAAAAGCAGCAGAGACCTCCTGGAAACATAGTTCAGGAGGCATACAGGAAAATCGAGAAGTTATTTTCATAAGAAGAAGAATTTAAACCAAAATATCTTGAACAAAGTAGAATTCTGGGACAGGAAGTGACAAGGATTAACTAACCTTCTCACTGCTCTCAGAACTACCCAGAGGCAGGACCCACTGTTGCCAGAGTCCAACTTCTTAAAAAATAAGAACCTGATAATGAGGAATCTGATGTATCATGCTATATTAGCAGAAGTAACATGATGGGATGGACTTTGCAGTGCCTACAATAACAATGACTGGTACTTATAATAGTTATTGTTTTCTTTTCTACTATCTTTGCTCTATGAACATAATACACCTCTGTTATATATGGCAGATAATACAAGCATAGCAAGGAAAAAAGACACAAAGAAAGCAGCTCACTTAAAAGACTATCTGAGCTATTCTAAGCAAAAACCTAAGACCTATTAAGAAATAAACTTACTAATTTGATAAAAAAAAATCTCTTTTGCTAAAGAGATAGTGTGTCTCAGATATACTGGGAGTACAATCACATGATATATCATTTGGGGTTTTCAGAGTGCACACATGATAAAATAGAATATACAGTGATCTAAAAAGTATGAATTAAGAAGATAGTTTCTCTCTAACTACAGTTAGCTTCATACACTTTATTAGCCTAAGTATAGGACATCTCTGAATAAAAGCAAGGGGGAGAGACCAGCTAGAACCAAGAACACACTTGGACTGTCCTTTTCCCCACAGAATGCCAGCTCAGATGCAATGTTGCTCCTTTACAAGCTCCAGCAGTACATTCTGCTACCAAAGCTACTAATGCAGCCAAAGGTGTTCAGGATCCTCCTCAACAGTAGTGACAACACAACATGCCCAAAATATGATGGTAGGGACAGAGCTACCACCTACACCCCTCTTCAGTGCACTTGGGACTCCACACCTCCAAGCTGCAGGATTTCAGGCTCATCCTGAATACAGCACTGGAGCTCAGTGGTCCCGAGAACCATGAGCCGAGCTCTAGGCAGGCTGCAGCACTGCTTGGTGCTCGTTTTCAGCAGGAGCAACCTGTGCCCACTTCCCTGCCTGTCAGCTAGTGATCTAGAAACCTGTATCAGGTAGCTACAACATTGATCTGAGGTTTTTAAAGGCACTATATAACCACCACTTAAATGTCAGTGCCTGACAAAGCATCCCTTTAGATTTAAACCAGTCTGTTTACTGTTCCTCTGCAGCCTGTTTAGACAGAATTATTTGGGTTTGTACTCTGGCTGCCCAACATAAGAACAGAACAACATTTACAAAAATTCTCGACACTCATTAAGAACCACTGCATGCATACATTTACTGACTTCTGAAGAAAATCTGATCTGACATTGCCTGTTGTGTCTTACTAATGCCTTGATCTCTGCCTCCCATTAGTCAGTAAAGTAACTCCATTCCCAAGAAGATTAGAGGCCTTACAGGAAATTAATTTCAGTTCTCCACATCCTGAATTACATAAAGATTTCAGATGACCTGCAGCACCTGCCCATAAGACCATTCCCATTACTTAAGACTGCTGGTACTTTTTGTGCATTATTTTCTGCTGCATTTCAGCTACCTCCCTTCAGCTGTTTTTTACGCTCAGCTGCTGTGTTTGGCCAAACTGGCAAGCCAATAATACAAGCTTCCTGCCTCATTTCAACCAGAGAGGAAGCTGCTGTAGCTGACGTGTATTTCCACACATTCACTACTATGAGCAGTATCTTTAAAAAACGTAATACTATTTCATGAAAAGAACTTAAGGATAAGACAAGGAGATTTTCAATTTTAAATCCTTGATTCAGGCCATGTCAAAATCAATAGTGTCCAACATAATTGCCAGATGATGGATTTCCACAACTCTTTGACAAACAAGTTCATGATTTTGATCTAGCTCCTAACAGACAGGATGCCATACCGCAAATCACTATTACAATTAACATCCTTCCAGGCAATTTCAGCATGCCTTTTCCATATGCAGGCTCCCTAAAGGATCTTCCCTTATTTCTGGTTTGAATATTGCACATAACAGGAGTACAAATCACAGATAACAGTGTCAGACCCAGTGGCCTCATCAGAGGAGCAGGAACAATGTACATTACCTATGGGAGGAAATAGATCACTGCAGGGTATAGGACATACCTAGCACAGAGTATTGTAATTTTAAATATCTCTTGAAAGTAACAAGATCAGACAAGACTGAAGTACACAAGCCTAAGAAACTGAACTTTGTCCACTTTATCAGCTTTGAAATGCAGATAGGCATACAAAAAAAAAAAAAAAAGCAAGTCATTTCATTGCAGCATGTTTATAGTGAATCACCTCACTGACTGTAAAGAGGCTTGAAATGATCTCTTCCAAAGCCTTATAAAGACCGACTGACTTCTAAATCAAGCTGAATAGCATAGCTAAAAGTGAAAGAAATGTGAAAACAGTATTCTGTAAAGATGGTCTGTGACTACTGATAAGAGAGATTCTAAAAACCTATTTATCAGCCCCACTATTTGAACACAACAGAACTTTCCATACAAGATGCCTTAACTTATACACAGCAAATTTTAGCTAGCCATTCCACAGCTCCCATGGAGCAGGATTTTAGACTGTCTGGATCACACCTGTGTGTAAAGCTGCCAAAAAGCACTTAGAGCTCTCCAAGAGCCTGAGCTTCTCTTGCATTTGCAGGATCATTGCCAAAAGGATGTTTCAGAGGTCCATCTCTTATCTATTACAGCCCCACAAAGCCTCCAACAGATATATCTGCCAGAACCCCCTGCAGGCAGCCTCTCCTATAGCACAGCCACCGTAATTTTTGCCAAGAAACACAAAATTTATCCTATTTTCCAGTGGCCTAAATAGACTACAGGTTCTCCCAAACATGTAGAAGCAGCAGAAGCAAATCTCAACACGACAGTAAGGCTACCTTCAGAGAGGACACAGGAAAGAGAGAAATGAAGGCAATATGACTCTAAGGTTGACCCTGAAACTTGTAGGAGCTCTACAGTTTGAAAAATAGAAGTTTAAATATTAAAAATTATGGAGGTGTACACACAATGACATTTCAAAAAGAAGTTTCAATACAAACCAGGTTTGAGGAAGTTCTGTGCAGGAGGAAACTACGTACACAGGCACAACAAAAAAGGTTCACCATGAGTGTTTCTGTCCTTTTTTTTTTTTTAATATAACAGAAACAGTATTTGTCAACGTTCTATTATTTCATACATGAAGTCCATTTTAATTGAAAATACATGTATCTCCAAAATCTTGCAAATCAAGCAACTGGATTTAGTTCCCAAAAGAGAGTGAAAAGGAAATCACCAATTTGTCTTACAACAATTTTCTTTCCCAAGAAAAACTCTTTTTTTTTTTTTTGTAACACAAAAAACAGAAGAGGAGAAAAAAAGAACCAGTCTTTTCATACCAACAGAAAAAAACTCAGAGGAAAAAATCCAGTTTCTTGAAATCTGAATGGAAATCATGCCAACTATTTTAATTAAAACATAGTAACACTTACTCTCCTAGACTTCGGTCACAAAATGTAAATGCGTTTCAGGAAGGAAAAAGAAATCAGTTATAGTAAAAGAAATTACAGTGCAACAAGAATAATATTAGTGGGTCGTACAGTAAATTATACCAGGATTGTTTGGCATCCCACTGATTAATTGATGTTTTCAAAAAACTTTAAAAATAATTATAGTACTTCTCATTCTCTGTAGGTAAGCATCTATATCTAAATTTGCAGAATAAATAAATAATGAATATAGCATAAAGCACTTTTTACACTTATTTTTAAATGCAACAAAACCAGTACAAATAATAAATTTATGTGTATTATTACATTTTTCAGTCTGTGAAAAGATGTGTGCTCACCACATTTTCCATATACATTTAATACCAGTATCAGTGATAACCAGGTAAACATAGAGAAGCAACACTCCCAGCAACCATGAAACCCAACTGCTTCTATTACCTCTCTTAAACAAAGACCCAAATAAAATAGGAAGCCTGCTAACACACCCTAAACAGCAAAGACTCCTTACTGAGAGTGGACAATCAATGGTGAATCCCAAGTAGTCACCATTTCCACGAGGATCACTAGGCTTTCATTCCACAGAGCTCAAATTTGGAAGTTTTTAGCAAATGCACCCCTCAGTGAGTCCTAAATGCCAGGCAGAACCTAAGAAAGTGCCTGCAAACTGTATGGACTTTGTACACAATGGTCATTATCACAAACTTCACATGGTAACAAACAGCACCTCAAAGTGAAGAGTGTTTAAGACTGTTCAAATGCCTATCAGCAAGTCATAGAATAACAGAATAGTCTGGGTTGGAAGGGACCTTTAAAGATCATCTAGTCCAATCCCTGGGCCATGGGCAGGGACGTGTTTCACTAGATTAGATTGCTCAACAACCATCATCTGGCCACCAGTAAGAGTAGGAGTCACCACAACCTTTATGGGAAGGTGAAAGCAAGACTGGAAAAGATCAAGGAAGTCTGAGCTCTACAGACTAAACTATTTCACTGTGATCCCTCTCAGAAACAGAATCTGAAAAGGGGGGGAAGAGGCTCATTCATCACTTATGCATGGCCCTGCAACCACACAAAGGAAGCTAGCTGGCATTTATTTATATGAAGAGGAAGCACTAGCAATCTGAAACAAAAGTAGACCCAATATTTAGGATTAGATTATACAAAAGATGCTTGCTTCCAGATCATAGTTTGCCAAATAAAACTACTCTGGAATTCTTTGAATCTAACAGCAATCATAACCGAAACTCAAAAAATACTTGTTAGATTGCTGAACTGACCCAGCTGTTACATGTTTGAAAACTGGCATCTTGCAGCAGAGTAGCAAACTTAATTGTCATATTTGCAGAGGATGACAAGAGGTGTTTCGGGATTTGAAGTTCAGTTTTACATAATCTTTATATAGTTTGGAATATTATTCTGAGATAAGACTGTACTAATGGAGTCTCCTTGATACTGACAAAGTTCTTCCATTCTCAGTTTGAGCAACATAGACTCCAGTGTCTATTAGTTCACATACAGTGCACCATCTTAAGTATTTTTCTTTTTGTTACCAATATTGCAATTATTTTGCAGTAAGTCTCATATTTTTAGTGGGAATTCGTTTAAAAAAAAAAAAAGCCTTTGTCAGAAACATTGACAGTATCAGCATCAAAACAAATATGAATAAATGAAAGAAATTAGATGGCTGATCAAAGTTAAAACAACTCTATTTCAACTACTAACATTACATTAGAAGTAATTAAAATGGGTATTCCAAAGTGAAACCACCTTATATGCTCACCTCTTTCTGATCAACCTGAAGTGCTGATTTTAAAATATCTCTAAGCTGGGTTAATTGTCGTCTTTCCTCATCTTGTGCTTGTTTAATCTTGAATGAAGAAAAACACAGGTTAAAAATAACATTATTGTTTCTTTTCAACACAGTTCTTCCAAACTTGCTACTGAATTGGTTCATTTTTTCTGAGAAATGTTCAGCAAGAATGAAAACACAAAGAGAAAAGATAATGTGATCAGTTTATTTTCCTTTATATGTTCAGAAAACTTGATAATGGCTAGGATGTTGCTGGCTTAAGACTTTGATACTGCCTCACACTGTTCTCACTTCCTTGTGTTCAATTTGAAACCACGTTATTTTCCACTTAGTACACATTTTAGAGCAAAGGCTGTTTTCCTAACATTTTACACAGTGGGGTCCTGAACTAAAACTAAGGCTTCTGGATATGATATTAAACCAAAATTTTACTCAAAAATCTACTCAAAACCTTAAAATGCTGACTATTAAAACAGTCAGCCAACCTGAACCAAAATGATCACAGTTCTACTATAAAAAACTGTTTACAACACAAATGTGAAAGGTTGCTACTCACTGTATAAAGATCTGTGGATAGTGTCTCAATTGAAGGCTTGAGACTTTCAACTGCTTTTAACCCATCCTGAAAGAAACTTAAAAACAAAAAGCAAACTGTTATTAAATTTTACTTTGCATTCTCTATTTAAAACATTGCCAAAGGAAGGTGTGCATATTATTATGCCATGCCATAAATTTCAAAACATTAAACATTTTTTATGCATCTTTGACAGATCCACCTCTTTATTCCCACCATAGCTTATTCTAACATGCAAAATCCCCAATTAGATTCAGAACTGCCACAATCCACTGCCACATAAGTTTTCCTCATTCTCACCTTAAACACAGGTTCTCATCCCACTTTTTGAAGGCCCATAACAAGCAAGATTCATCTGTAGAACAGCAAAAAAGCTCTAGCAGATGCAGAATAATTGTGACTTCTTGGAGCCCAATAATTTAATATCTGATGCAATTGTCTTACTAAAGGAAAACCCCTTTGTTTCCCAAGCATTAATTATGGCCTATATGCAAACTGAATAGGAGACATATTACAGTATCATATGTATTTTTGTATTGGCACAGTAATGTAATCTATGCCAAGTATTCCAGGTCTTAAAAAAAAAAGAGTGAGATTTGAAAAATAAATTTAAAGAAACCACAACTACACACACATTTGATTAAAAATTGCTGCACCATTTGCAACAGAAATATTTTCACTCTGGGAAGCAGACGTGAAAGTGACAACACAACACAGCATTTATGTTGTTGAAGCTTTATTAAATGGACAGAGCAGATGGTGAATCTGATTTTAAAAGTGACATAGCTATATAAGGAAAAAACCTACATAGATGCAGACTGGTCTTTTAAGATGAAAACTTACTGTTTTAACAGGTTAACAGCAGCTTTTTCAAGTTTATAGGTATGACTTTACTGCTATATTATTGATCCGTAAGACTACCATAAAAAAAGTACATAATTCTAATGAGAGCTTCATGTTTTATTATTGAGTCCTCCAATTAATTAGAAAAAAAAGATTCTTTCAATATAGTTTTATTCCACTGCTTATGCAATTTATTTTTCATGAGCACAGAATTGATATATATCATTGCTAGATACACTCAAAAAAGCCCATCAAAACTAATGGACCACTAACTAATAGACCAAACTAATAGCTCTGTTTCAAGAGTAGTTTATGAAATATGCCAAATTATTGTGCGTCACTCCTTTGGAACAGACAATTATATTCTATGGTACTAGCTCAACCTCATTACATGTTTTGGAATACAGTACAAAAGCAATGACTAATCCATGACAAAAGCAATTTGTCAAAAGACATCAGCAAGAACAGCTGAATCTTACATTTATTTTGAAAAATTTTAAAAAGTGTTATGATGATGTCAAATGTTTAAAACAAAATACTGCTCCAGTTATTGTGTAGATATAAAAAAAACTAAAACATACTTGCACTGAGCATGAAAATACTTGATCAAGTTCTGAAGCAAGTCCACTCCTTTTTTAATCTTGATTTCATTGACTTTCAGCAGGTACTGTTAAAACAGTAATTCACAAAAGAAACTAATTATTACTGCTACAGTATTTTTTTAACATTTTATTTTCAGCTATATTTCAACAAGCTTTAACAGCTGCAGCCTTAGAAGACCCAAAAGAGAACGCATCAAACAATGTCTTCAAGGGTTCATCACACAAAAGCAATTGTTGTCACCACTGATTCTTGATACCCTGTGGGGATACTACACTATGATTAGTTCAAATTGTCAAAACAGCCTTCATAGCTCCTAGTGGAAGCCTGTGTTAAAATAAGCATAAAAGAGGTTGTGTAGTAAATTTAGGAACTCATTCTTAAACCTAGCAGCCCATCTAGGTATCTGTCTCACTAGTTGTTAAATTCATTGCTAAATAGATGTCATTGAGGAAGAAAGCAGTTTACTCAAAAAAAGTGAGGGATTATTTTAAGCATTTTTAAAATCTGCCTTCTGATTTTATCATTACCTCTATCAATTCCTTATACACAGTAATTACAGCAAATTACAGTTTAGCAAGAGATTTTTAAAATTTACTGTCAAGCTAAAAAAAAAAGTGTAATTAGTGTCCTTTTGCATAAGGCACAGTCAAAGTCCACATTAAGTGACAGCTCCTCCCCTGAATGCCATAGCATGAAAGATGTCAGTCATGCAAGCAGAAGTTAGAGGCTGACCAAATATTTACAGGAGTCTTCAACTGTCCATCAAATGACAATTTTTAACCCCTGCTTAGACAGTGACCTCCAAGCAAAGGAATGAACATCTTCTCAGCAATGCTCTAATGCATCTGGTTTTCCCCTACCCGCGGTACACCCTGAATGTTTTAAACCCACTGAAATAAGGTAGTATCCACGTGCCAGTTTTCGATGTTGCAGCTTTTTACACTGGTTCAGGTGAACAGATGATTAGCCTAAATGTAGACATGTGCACTGGATAATATTCAATTAGAAGAATGACCTCTCTAACTCCTGTTAATTTAAAATGTAGCTCTAGGCATCTGGTATTCAGTTAACTTTCACAATTTTTAGAGAACTAGCTTGTACTTATGATACAACTTCAATATGTCACACTTCTGATTTACTAACAAAATCAAAACAAAGTCCCCTTTTAAGACTATTCAGAGGTAACTGAGTTTAAACTTCTTTTCCCCCAAATCAGAAGAATACAGGATACACTTCAGCTATTCCACATTTAAGGTAACTTGATTCAATTTCACAGACTTCACCCTGCATTTTACTATCACTACAACTGACTAAAGTGAACTCCTCCTATGCTGTGACACAGGAAGAGAGAAGCATCTGTTCCTGTTGTTTTTTAGGAAGGATACAGATGGGCAATTAGCTGGCAACATCCATACGTTTATTGGGTACTCAAATCCCTTCATCGGTTTTGAATACTTTAGTCTGACTCTGTACAGGAATGTGAAGCTTTCCTACTAAATACCAGTGCATGCAGTTACTAAAAGTGGTATTCTGGACAACTGCTATTAAGCTATGTAGGCATATGAGTAAGCTACGTAGGCATAATCATCATAGTAAAAACAGAAGAAACACCCGTGGTGTATTTTGAGTCAATGCATAGAAAGAACGAACACAGCAACTTGAATTCCAAACCACGGAACCTGACATGCCCTTAAACGAACTGAACCAAAAATATTCCCATCAGATTTAATATACTGCAAAATCACAAAGATTTCTAATTAGAAACATTCTGAAACATCTTGAAAGACAACTGGATTCCATCCTTAGCACTTTTTTTTTCAGCACCAGCCCAACAGTGTGCTTAGACTCGAGTCTCTCCTCATAATAACGCAACAGCTGTCAGTGTAGGGAACAATTCAGAGTATGATCTAGGGCTTAAAATAACTTACAGTGAAGTAGGAGTGTAAAGGCTTACTTATTATCATCTCTCAGTCTTTAAATGAGCTTTGCATTATTTATTTTTTCTACAACTTACTTGCTAAGTGAAATTAGATCTAAATTCCCTGCAGAGTTAGCACATCAGGATAATAAAAAAGTGCTTTAGCAAATGGAGTCCACTAATAACTTAGCATTTCCCTTTAACATCACAGTTGCCATTAAATAATTTTGGTTTACAAAATTTTCCTAAAAATATTAGCAAAACAATATGAATTTCACGTTAAGTCTTACCTCACACATCTGTAACTGGAAGAACCTTCTTTCTTTCTCCATTTCTTCCGCAATTTCAGCTCCACTTATTTCTGTACGGATCATCCCATGCAGCTTAGCATGCTCTTTTTTCTCCTTCTCTATTTTTGTACTATAAGGCAAAGAATCAGTCAATGAAGTGAGAAATCCACAGCCTCTCAGGAAATCTGATTATTCACAAAGTCTGCTGACAGATGCAAAGCCAAACTCTTGTACCTTTGCATATGACTTACTTCCAGATGACATTTCGTTTGAAATTTGACAATGACTAGAAGATCAGCAATGACATACAGTAGCTGAAATTTAATTCAGTCATCTGTTAAAATAATGTCCTGACAGATATTCCAAAAGAAGATACTAAACGCAAGGAAGATACTAAGTTCTTGCATTGAAGAAAAAAAATCCAGAAACAAAATAATGAATTTTAATTGAAAACGTAGGGGGATGTTTAATCCCAACTGACCAAACACTGGTTAACAGAGTTCAATTATGTCACCAGTTTTATTGAGTCTTGCCTGTCATCAAGTCATCTTCTACATACAGGATTTCCTAAGCCAAAATCACATTTGCCATCTCTACTTGCTGCTGAGCCAGTTGGCACTGGGAATGCTGGCCAGCCGGCTGTGTTGCAGACTTCAAAGTCTGCTAGACCAGCTGTCCTAATTCCCTAAAAGTTTCCATGAACATTTTCCAAGAGCTCTGAATAAAACAAGTTCTCCTGCAGAATGCAAATTAATAACCAATGCCTGCCATACAGTATAACTCCCCTAAACACACGTGCATTTGTTACAGCTATTCTACATATTATTCCAAAAGGCGGTAGCATAATTATACTACACAGTTAGACAAGCCTGATATGAAAAAAGATTATTCATAAAAGAAAATACATGAGGGTATTTACTTTTCAGAGAAATACTTTTAGTTTGCCACTTGAAATGTTTAGAAGCTGAAAATTCTGGAAAGAGTTTCCTGAGGAAATGCTATACTGCTTTTGAACAAGAGGAAGCATTATACAGGAAGCAGATGAGAGGAACAAACACCACATGCACTGTTGTACCTCCTCTTGGGCAGTCAAGTGTCTCTCAGCTCTCTCTCTGAAAAGATGACATGCCTCAAGTGCTCTCTTAACCTGATGTTAACATTACCATAGCAGCTTATGGGAAAATGTCCTAGATGGTCTAAGGACTTCCAGTCAACAATATATTCTGTACTTATACTTCTCAAGAATGAGGAACTGCCTCCTCTTACACCTCAAGCAGCAAGCGAAAACTAGAATTAATCCCATTAATCCCATCCTGTAACATTCCCACAGGGAAACATTTTGAACAGCAATTCAAAAAGCCCCACTGTGCTCTCCGTTCTGGCAGGCACAGCAGAGCCAGCCCCATGGAGTGTTCCAGCTGCCAGCACATCCAGCCAGCACTACGCTCCTTCTCAGCCCATCACATCCCCCCAGAAGCAGACATTCGGAGGGAAGCTCCTCTCCGTTGAAATAAATATTCTGAAAACCTTCACTCACCTGAATAAAAACTCCAGATTCCAGAATGTTCTGTTTTCATCAAAATAAGTCTGTACTCTTACCCACTTGCTACCAATTATGCCATTTTGTAGCCACAGAACACAGAATCCAAACACAAGAATTAACAAGACATCAACAGTGAACAAAGAAGATAAACCATTACAAAAAGATTCACAGAAAATTACAAATATGCAGCTCCTCTCTAGCACACACACTAGGAGAGTTTACATTATATCATACTTGAGAGTTCTAAAAAAGTCGAACCTCAGAGCAAAGATCCAGGATGTTTTTAGTTCTCTCAATTTCCACATTAATCTAAAAATTCATGAGGCCAGAGAATTCACTGAAACATGAGTCAAGCCTAATAACTATCAATTGCTATTGTACTGTATTTTCATTGTTTACAGAGAACAATACTTGAACATAGGATGACATAACCACCTCCAAAATTTTAAGAGCTTATTAACATGTCATAAGGTGTGTCTAAATGCTAGTTAAACCAAAAGACAACTAAAACTGCCAGAGTCAAACATTATGCACAGTATTACAGCATACATTGTTTTGAGAAACTGAATTCCTTTTAAAAAGCAAGCTAGGTTTCAGTGAAAGAGTCCTTTCTACTCTTTAAAGGATAAATCATACTCCACAGGCAAAAAGTAGTTAAACCAAGACTAAAGCATACCAGCATCTACCAAGTAATTCATAGATGTAAGACATCCTTGAAGCCGTTTGCTGGAGCTTAAGGCTCCATGGCTTCAAAAACTTCAGAGATGCTTTACAAAAAACCCAAACTATCTCTTGGTGACAAGTACCAGAGATACATGATGGTGCATTTCACATTCGCATTTCCTTATTATTTATGCTTTTAGTCTCTAACTACATTTTCAGCTTTGTAATCCAGAATTTAACCTGTTGTTTTGCTACAGTAACATGCTACCTCCTATCTGACTGATACTACAGGGCACTTTGTTTCTAGGGAAACAAACCAACCATGTACAGCAGTGTTGCATGCAAATCTGAGTGCTAAAGGTTGGCCCTGTTTCCTGTCCAAGTGTTAGGGTCAGCTCAGCTTCCAGTGTCACTCTACTATGACATTAACCAAATCCTTCTGGCAAAGACAGTTCTATGATGTACCGCTGTGGGATTTCCAAATATTGCAGGGTATTCAGGTTTTCCAGACAAATCAATTAAGCAAAATTAATGAGAAAATTGGGCAAACTAGAAAAATCCTCTAGAAGCAGGCAGATGTTTTGTAAAGCTGCTGTTCTTGAGGTGCATGCAGCACATATCACATATATAGATTTTGCTGACTAGGATTAAAATCTGAGCACACTTCAGTCCATTTACAATGTAGCTACACATGACTAATACACAGTGGGCTGAGATTTGTGTAACAGACAAGTAAAGCTGAAATACAGGATGAACAATTACAACAGAAAAGTTGATCAGATACAAAATAGATAGGCTTGACCATTCAGCCTCCACTATATGACTATTTTTACAGCTTCAATTTGAAATACAACTGTTTTTCAATATAAATTTTAATTTGTATTTAAAAAAAATCAATTCTGTCATACAGATCATGGTATAAATAAACATCAAAGTACGGATTTTTATTTTTTTAAACTTTAAAAAGGACAGGACCTATTTTACTGTTTAACATGCCAAAGACCGGTATTTATTTTCAGCCCACAGACAAGGATAAACAACTAGAACACCCTGTATACATGCAACAGTAGTGAACTGGCTGGCTGGGCAGCAACTCTGACTTTCTTCCTCTCCTTCCCCATACACAAGTAAGCAAGGCTGAATCCGGGTACATGTATGAGAAGGTGCAGAGACCAGGAACAGCACCTGGAAGGCACAGACTTGAAGTACTCTGGAAAATGGAGTGCTCCCAAGCGCTATTTTGTTTGACAAAATAATACACATTTTCATTTCAAATATCCATTTTTTTGTCTAGTCTTCCTTTTCAGTCTGACTCAACTCCAGCTCTGGCATCCTAGCCTTTCAGTGAAAGAGCCACCATCTTATTTTATCCTACTGTCTGTCAAGGCTGACAGTAAAGCACGACTCTCTCTCTTATCACCCAAGTCTTGAATGGAGAAGTCATCTTTTCCCTTTGGAAATGTTGGAAAGCTTTTTTCTTTCACTCATCCTGCGCTGGAGGATGGGGAAGAGGGCAGAATGAGCAAAACATGTCCAGATCTTTCCATTATTTCATCCATAATAGCTGCATTCATTCAGAGCTTTCTCCATTTCATTTGCAGGTAATCTCTTTCAAAATAAAAATACTTAATATGAAATCTCAGGCTCAGAGCAGAATATTGTGAGTGTTGTTTTCCTGGACTTTAGCGAAGACTTTGACAATGTTTCCCACAGCATTCTCCTAAAGAAGCTGGCTGCTCATGGCTTGGATGGGTGCACTCTTTGCTGGGTAAAAAACTGGCTGGATGGCCAAGCCGAGAGAGTTGTGGTGAATGGAGTTAAATCCAGCTGGCGGTTGGTCACAAGTGGTGTTCCTCAGGGCTCAGTACTGGGGCCAGTTCTGTTTAATATCTTTATCAATGCTTTGGACAAGGAGATCGAGGGCACCCTCAGTAAGTTTGCAGACAACACCAAGTTGGGCGGGAGTGTTGATCTGCTTGGGGGTAGGAAGGCTCTACAGAGGGATCTGGACAGGCTGGATCAATGAGCTGAGGATAACTGTATGAGGTTCAACAAGGCCACGTGCCGGGTCCTGCACTTGGGTCACAACAACCCCATGCAATGCTACAGGCTTGGGGAAGAGTGGCTGCAAAGTTGCCTGGTGGAAAAGGACGATGTATTGGTCAACAGCCAGCTGAATATGGGCCCCTCACTACAAGACAGACGTTGAGGTGCTGGAGTGTGTCCGGAGACGGGCAACAAAGCCGGTGAAGGGTCTAAAGCACAAGTCTTATGAGGAGCGGCTGAGGGAACTGGGGTTGTTTAGCCTGGAGAAAAGATGGCTGAGGGGAGACCTTATTGCTCTCTACAACTACATGAAAGGAGGTTGTAGCGAGGTGGGGGTTGGTCTCTTCTCCCAGGTAACAAGCGATAGGATGAGAGGAAACGGCCTCAAGTGGCACCAGGGGAGGTTTAGGTTGGATGTTAGGAAAAATTTCTTCATCGAAAGGGTTGTCAAGCACTGAAACAGGCTGCCCAGGGAAGTGGTTGAGTCACCACTCCTGGAGGTATTTAAAAGGTGTGTAGAAGTGGTGCTTAGGGACATAGTTTAGAGGTGGACTTGTCAGTGTTAGGTTTACGGTTGGACTCGATGATCTTAAAGGTCTTTTCCAACCTAAATGTTTCCAGTATTCTATTCTATGATTCTACATTGAAGCTACCTTGTTTAGCACTTTCATTCTGCCACTGTTTTCAAGATGTGACCTCCACTTTGTCTTATGTACATGCTTTAAAAGGAAACATGGCAGAAATATCTACAATCTACAAATATCAATAATCTACTGAGTCAAGTTAGAGCTCTGAAGAAGTAATTTGAGAAGAGCTGGCAGAATTTTCAGATAAATTTTTTTAGATATTGTTTTAAAAATGAGTTTACCAAACTGGAAACATCATTACTTAATCAAATAGCTAGGCAGACATCTTCATAGAAGACTGTAATAAGAATTTGTTCATTCTTCCATTGACTTCAAATGGTTCAGAAACAACTCATTAATGATAGAGTTCTACCTAGATAAGAGTGCTTGCGTTTCTGCACAGTAACTTAATGCACCTCAGCCTACTGCCTTGATCCTATAATCCCATAAGCACATTCAAACAACTTGTTCTCTTCACTCAGTTGTGCATAAAAGACCTCATGCTCGGCTTTTAAAAGGAGAATGGGAAAGAAGGAGAGGGAGCCAGCCTTCCCAGGAAAAGCTTGTTAGTTTTCATTAAGCATTTATGTTTCATGGCATTAGCATAACACTTATTAGCAGAGGACTTCTGAAGATAATATATATTTACAGGCCTAAAAATAAGACACCTTTACTTAAAAAAGTAACATTTCTTTCTTTTCAGGAAAGACAGGTTTATGTCTGGAATACAGAATGTTCAGCTAAAAAATGAGTAAATAATATGCTTCAGTAAGTTTATGCTTCTATTTCCTGTGCAAAATTGATACAGTGTCTTTACCTCAAAATCTACCACAACAGGACCCATTAAACTGAAGAATGTGGCTGAAACCAGGCTCACTGCCTTGTTGAATACGGTCTGCCTGCTGGGAGAATGAGCAGTTTTCATGACATGTGTACTCCTTCCCCATATGCTCCCCCAGCGTGTCTGCCATTAGTGTTTAAGTACATGGGGGAAAGAAACCGCCTCATGACAGAAAGAGCCCAGTCTGCACCAATTCTACCCAAAGGACACAGACCAGTCCCACTGCGGTGCTGTAGTGGCAGGCAGCATCGACCACGTCTTATATGGGAAACAAAGACTGTAACTGAGGTCCTAGAGAAATGCACTGCTTTTAACTACTTTAAAGCTTTAAAAGTATTTTAAAATCTTTATGGCTTCAACTGAAGTGTGTTAATGACTGATGGTGAGAAAAGATTAATTATTCATGAATGTCACCTCCGGATGTACCCAATTTTTAATTCAGGTAGCCTGGCATAAAGCTATGGCTTACTTGCTCCTTTTACTCCCTTATTCAATTACAGTCCCAGGGTATAAAAAAAAATAAATGGATCCAGCCTCCCTGAGTTACTTCAGCTAAGGTGCTCTTCAGGAAAATACTCCAAGAAGTTAGGTAGCTACAGGGTGAAGAAATTGCATAATAATCAACATTGATGGATGGTGATCCAAGAGTGTAAGAATGGATCTTAATATCACTGTCCCACACAAGACTAGATACATGGCAATTTTTAAACACACTTAATTACATACAGAGCTTGAAGTAGCAGCTCAGAAATTGTTACAGGGAAAAAGCAAAACAAATGCCATTTTTTTAATTAACTGAATTTCTTTTGAAATAGGTCACACCTGGGTATTTTAGCACCTGATATGTCATCACACTGGTGCAAGTTAAGAGAGACGAGATATTGAGGCAAATAAGCTCCAATTCTTCCCTATAAAGACAGCCTATCAAGACAGAAATCAGGATGAAGACACTGTCACTTCTCCACAGACTAGAAAAATACCACTTTGATATCTGGCACTTAGCTTCACAGGTCTGTACTTGTGACTAGGAAATGCAGATGAACAGTATGATTTTAAGCATGTGATACAGAGGGATACACAGACAAAGAGCAGCCTAGCTGCCTTGAACGGTTTGTTAACACAAAGGGAAAAGAAAACGAAAGAAAAAAAAAAGAATAAAAAGAAATACTCACATATTTGAAGAAGCATCACTGGAAAAGATAGCTAACTAAGCATAAACCTAGGACTGGTTTTAGGCACAGTCCAAACAAGGAGTCATCTAAGGTAACAGATTGAAGAAGGCTGAGCAAACCTCTGGTTATCAACACCTACATCCACCAGCACCATCCCACTCCAGCAACACAAGCTGTAGGTGAGACTGAGATTAGTTCTCCCAGGCTCTTTGGCCTTTTTGTTAAGACAGAGACTGAAGATACTACAACAAAGAAATCCAATTAGTGATTAAGAATTCTTGAGATGACTCTGCATCCACCCACTGCTACAGATGACCAAAATGCACAGCTATAAGGAAGTTCAGATCCATTTGGGACAGCCACAGAATCAAAACAGTTATTATCTCAAGAAACCTCAGTGGCATGTATAATAACAAACCAGAAAAACCTCACTGTTTTCCTATGTCCAAAATTTAGTAGATGATAAAGCTGACCTGAACAGATTCAGGCTCAAATTAATATTCTCACCCTAGCTTCAAAATCACATCATTAAACTTCCCGTCTCAGATCTGTAAAGACCAACACCCAATGACAGCTGGCAATATCTCAACTTATCTGGGAACTGATCATACGCACAAAAGGGCCTGACAAATTCTGCAGTCCTACTGCAGGGGCGGGGGTCTCATAGAAGTCGCAGTCTGAATTTAACTCAACAGGACTATGGAAAACTGGCCTGCTCCTTGATAGAAGGGCAGCTTGCACTGGAAAACAGTATTTCCTGACTGCCAAATGTAAGCCACAATAACTAATGTCTGCTGTTGTAAAACAACCACAAGAAAAAAAGGAAGGGAAAAAAAAAACCAACCCAAAACCAAAACCCCCTTGTTTTAAAGAATTTTCCTGTACACAGAATTCCCAGGCTCCCTATCTCAAGCCTCAAGCAGATGATCCTTTGGTCTTGATCAAAGTGAAGGAGTCCAACAGGCTAGACTAAGAGCTTTAAACTCCAGAACATTGATGTGGAGCTTTCATCCAACCACTTAAAAAAAATAGAGCACACAGCAATTGTACCAGCCCACCACCTGAAAATATCACTGCAAATGGTAATGGATCTGAAAGAATTTCCTGATGAACATGTGCTACCTTCAGTTTTTGCATGTTGAATAACCTGACATGTAAATAGCTTAGAAATAGGCATTGTCAAGGAGGTGTGCTTCATTTGTTAAAAAATCTTGCAGAAACTACAGAGGTAACTTGGAAAGAGGTATCTCCTTACAATGGAAAAAGAAACCTGTTTTGGATCAAAACCTAAGTGTCTTATTTGAAAGCAAAGTCATAAAGCAGGCTTTCTAAAGGACTGTTGGTTAAAAGGAAAAAAAAATCCCACGATATTATACAAGCAGCATTGGACTCAATTCCACAGACAGAAAATAAACACAATATCAACATCACGTTTTCAGGTCCTTAATGCACTAACATACACACTAATGTTTCCAGGTATCTACTGTCCTTAAACTCAAATGAGAATCCCCAAATATACAGATTCAAATACATTTTCTATGGGTACTTTTACTTCTCAAGCACTTAACTAAGTTAAAAAAAAATTAAAATATTTCTGGAGTACCTGACTCTGAAACAGACTACCTGCTCTGACCAAACTGAGGATCAAAGTACAAATCTTTACATCATTGCCAACATCCATCCTAGTGAATATTCTACCAGAAATTCCAAAAGCATCAGAGATCTTGGTCCAGTAGTAACAGTTTTCTTGATATATGTCCCAGCAGTGTGCAAATGTATTTTAAGTTCTTCACATAAACTCTGTGGGATGTCACTATCAATAAGTTATACATAAGTAAACAAGCTTTCAGATCCAGCAATCAAGCACTGGTAGACAATAAAAGACTAAATTACAGGACTGTTCTTTATGGCCCAACTACTATGGATCAACTACTGCCATAGGCAATGATTAGAAATTTTAATTACTTCAACAGCCAATAACTGGCATGGCACCAAAAGAGATTGTTCACTGGTATTAAGAACATGGAACACCGGAGCCATCACAATCTTCCAAG
Source organism: Haliaeetus leucocephalus (assembly GCF_000737465.1). Classification (NCBI taxonomy): domain Eukaryota; kingdom Metazoa; phylum Chordata; class Aves; order Accipitriformes; family Accipitridae; genus Haliaeetus; species Haliaeetus leucocephalus. The sequence goes on from NW_010972653.1 coordinate 6,193,302, forward strand.
AATTCAGACTGGACATTTATCTCACTGTTTCAGAATGTCTTGTGATGAAAATCCAGCTATAGCTAGGCAGTTTCAAAAACCAAAAGCCACTCAGGTCCTCCTCACAAACTGAGCCTAGAAAGCAGTAATTAGACTGTTCTCATTGTTATTCACAAAAGGAATAATGACATTTAGCTAACTTGCTAAACTTGTTGCTTTTGTGAGTAAACCACCTATAGGAATAATTTCTGAAGAGTATTTGCACACAACTTCAGATGGGCCAACTCAGTGGGCACCAGAGAATCGTTATAACTTTGTGCAATTAAAAAAAAAATAAATTAAGGAATAAAACCCACTACAAAATTCTACTTCAGAGACTATCAGCTGTGGATACAATTGACTTGGCCAACCCAGGAAACAACTGTTCTTGATGTAGGGCACTAAATCACTTGAAGATTTATGAGGTACCAAAGTTAATTTTGTTTGATCTTAGGTGCTGAGCTTTGGTGACTCATTTGATTCATTTAGCTGGATATGAAATTGTGTTATTAAAACTGATTTTATAGCTGTTTATATTGTGCATCAGGTACCTTCAAACAAGTGGCTTATGGTAAGCTGGGCTAGACACACAATATGGGACACAGTTGACAAGACGCAGATAGGTGTTCATCTACTTCTAGTACACAATACACCTGCTGAGAGCATCCAACCTTGGCATTAAATGCAGAAAACATCCACATCTTTAAACAAACTTCACTAATTAAATGTGGCTTACTAAGGTTCCTGATAGTGGATCAATCTGGAATTGTGCAGTTTTGGAATGGTAGCAGCAAACACCCCCACCAGCCTTACCATCTCTTCAGTAAGTGCCAAAGGCTCAGCATCAAATAAGGTCTTCCTAGAGACCTCAGCCTTGGGCAGAGTCTCAGAAGATGTGCTAGAGCCAGAGACATTACAGAGTCATTACAGGGGTTTTAGGCTAACAAATCCAGAATTAAATCTTGCATACTCTTGATATTTTTTGTCAAGACATTTCAAAACACTCAGGCATAAAGTATATAATTTCTTCTGTGTTCTTCAACTAAAGAAACTTGCTAATTATAGTGAATTAGTCACTGATGAGGAGAAGAAAAAAAACAAGAACAACAAATGCTTAAAAGGACATCAAGTACAATTATGTTGCTGCACTTTTGGTAGTTAAGGATGAAAACACAGGGTGGATAACTTTTCATTTTACACAGTAGTGTCCTCCAAAAATAGAGGAAGGCAGAAAAGGAAGTCCACTTTCACATGTAGTAGATTACAGGGTAGTAATATGGATACTATAAAAATTTTTTAAAATTTCTTTCCTAATTAAAGCAAAACTTTCTCAATTGAAGTGGAAGAATATGCAGTGGAAGAACATGCACTGGGAGATTATGCTCATTACTTGGAACTTCATTAAGCAAAGAGGTCTACCCCAGACACTAACTGTCATGGCACAACACACACACACGACAGTTTACTCATTAAATAAGTTGTATATTACAGAATTTGAATTGATTGTGTCTATGCAATTGTATTTTCACACAGCTCCAGGTTTTAAAAAAAAAAAGAAAAAAAAAGCTCAGCTTCCAAGCTAGGACTTCTGGCAGGTACCTTAACATTAAATAATGACCTTTATAGATGTCAGTTATACTTCCCTTTTAAATAAAGTTTAAAAGATACATACACTTTTGTTTCATAGTCCTTCCAAGCTTTATCAAAGGGTTTTTTAAGGTCCTGTAAAGAAAAAAAATACAGTTATTTACATGAAATATACTGTGGATCTAACAATGAAGACACACCTTGGCCATCTGCAGCACCTACTAGAATAAGGGACTCCACTCTCTCTTGAATAGCTCACCTAAGGATTGTGTAAAAGCAGTCTTGCATGTATGAAAAACAATCTTATACACAGAATTAATACGCTCATGTTTTTAAAAGTATCTCTAGGATACTTTTTACAGCTCCATTTTACTCCTCAAAAGGTATAACCACATGTCATCCCAAGAGCACACTATGCAATTTATCAAATCAGCTATTTTCTCATCATTCCATCTCTGTCTCCACTGGAAAGAAGGGCCTGTCATGAGGCTGTGGTATAGCCTTGGCTAAGGCCTTGATTCAACCCACTAAAGTTAAAGAAATCAGTTTCTCACTGACTTAATGGGAACAGTATAGGCCATATGGCTTGACATAACTAATTCTGTGAGAATTTTGAATTACTTATATTCCAAATTCCTTTATTTTTTCCCTCTGAAGAAGCCAATTTGGATAAAATCATCTTAACAAGTTGTAAAACTATTTCGCTGATGTCTAGAAATGCAGCAGTTGAAATTCTGCTGCAGTTCAAGAGATTAGCCAGCTAAAAAAAAAATATTGTTAACTGTCAGACACTGGAAAAACTTTGCAACTACAGATTATGAACTAATTCTTACATGTCAGCTAGTTATTTCGACAATTAAGAAATTAATTAAAGCAGCATTTGATTATTTTCTAGTCAGGAACACGGGGCAAGACTGTATTGTAATAAAGGTATTTATTCTGACATAGAAATAGAGAAGAACAAGAGAAGCGAATTGTGGTAAGCAAGCAACACAAAGATAATAAGCCTATCTTACTAAATAATCTCTTTATCCTCCAGTAATTTACAGAGACCATTTTTAGCCTATGTACATTTTTCTTCATCCTTCAATGTCCTAGAATAATAGCTGCCAGTCACTTCCTGTTTACTCAGTAGTAAACAAAGTGTAAGCCAAAGAAGTTTGTTGGCTATAGGCTTTGAAATTTATTATAAACGTATCATCATTTGAGTCCTAAGTTGTTATTATTTCAAATAGGAAATATCCTCAGGGCACAAGCAGATTTCAGCTTTTTTAAGAAAAATCCTATGCTCGTGCAGTCTAATCTGTCTTTATTAATAATCCCTGTAGTTCCAGGTACGTTTAGAATGCTAAATAAATATATTAATAATAATCCTTTTAAATAAAGTACTACCCCCTCCTCAACTAAGTAAATATCTGAAATTTTACACCTCTTTCTCTGCTTATCTTCTATATCTCAGGGCTGCTTTTAAAGCTTCTCAAATGTTGTTTTGTATACATAGTCAAGAGCATGCTGTATGTGAAACTACAAACAGAAGGGATGACTCAATTCACACAAAAAAAAACCCCAAAACCAACCAAAAAACAAACCTCTTGTTTATTCAGCTAATACATTACTTCAGTATCCCATGCCTTCCATCAAATAAGATTAATACACTAGCTAAATGTATTTATTGTACCAATAATAATTTTATATATAAGATAAACATACCCCTTTTACTCCCTTCAGATCTCCCTTCAGCAAACTGTCCAATGGAAAAGTGATTATGTTGTTCATATTCTGAATCTGTAACAAGAAAATTACATCAAAACATTTAATATATTTTAACACAGAACATACACTGTCTCAATTCACACATTTCAGAAAGTTTCACAAGGAAATCTTATATATTATTTTTCTAACCCTGCTTTATGAAGATGTTTATCAGTACAGCCAGTAATCAAAGGTGGAGGCAGCATAAGTTGATTAAACTTATTCTGGAAACTCTATAACCCAAGCCAGCAGGAAACCTGCAGAATTACTGCCGATGATAAATATCTCATCCAAAAGTGACTGCAAAGTAAGACCACTAATATTTACATTGCCTGATTTCACTGTTTAAATTATATGAAAACAATCATACAGTTTTTCACCACTTATATATTTTAAGTTCATCACTATATTTTAATCTTGTTTACTTTCCAGTCTCTTCAGACCTATTCCATAAAACGTATCTGCTATTCCCACAATACATGGCATCTTACTCTGACAGAAGTTATAAAGACAAAGAATGCTGGCCTGTAAAAAAGCCACTATTAAAATATTTTCCTTATATTTCTAAAAAGTAATACATCTGCCTTATTTATCTCATACAAACTTTGGAATAAGAATTTTATGAGGTCTTGAGTATTCAAGTAATTCAAGAGTAAACAAGTAATTAAAGAAGAAAAAAGAATAATTCCAAATGAAGACAACAGTAAAATAATCATGGTTTTAGATAAGTATCTGTATGATAATATTTTGATAAGGAAGAAGAATGAAGAAAGACAGTAAGAGTAAGAGAGTTAGTAGCATACAGCAGGAAAAGAAAGACTTCATGTCCAATCCTTTATGATTCAGGGAAAACGTTCAAGGTATGGGCCATGATGTCTTAGGCACAGTTTAAACTGTAACGATTAAATGGACTGCACTGAAGAGTAAAAACCAGAGTATTTTAGAACCACACAATTGAAAAAATCAGAGTAACTTTTGCAGCAGTTTGGTGAAGGTTGCCTTTGGATAGGTTTCTTTTTTTGATGTTATTGTTAGCTGTTCTTTTAAAATGTGTTTTTTTCAAGAAGCGCTGAAATGCATATATGAAGATGGATTTCAAATGTTCAAAGCATAGAAAGAACTTTGCATCATGTAGCAACAAATCCTTCTGTTTCTTCAGGAACAATGTCAGGAACATCAAAGTCCCCTTCAGCATAACCCACCCAGAGAAGAAAGGACACTAATGGAAACTTCGAGAAAAAAATATTTCCGATTTTGATGCTTCAGCCTCCCCAGAATGGAAAAATACAAAACACTATCACCCTATAGTTACTTGGTGGCCTCACTAGAACAGATGCAGGGGTCTCATCCCCAGTGGTACTTAACAGCTGCTATTAAAACAAAGGCCCCAAGCCCCCACCCTTCCTCTTGAAAGATACTACCTTACTGTGTTTGCTTGAAGTTTCAGCCAGTAATCAAAGACAAAGTGAACATACATCAATATTAAAGGTTAAATAGATTGCCTCTGCATGGGAAGGTTGAAGAAATACAGAAAATCTAGTCTTTTAAACTCTTAACTCAAATCACATTTCCCCTCTTCCACCCTACTTTTCCTCCTCCCCCAAAAGCTGCAGGACTCAGCCACAGCCCTTTAGAATCAACAAGTTAAGTTTCAACTCTGCGTTTTTTTAAAAAATAATTTCTATAAAAACTGAATGAGCAACATCTACACATGCTTAGCTGGCAGTGCTGGAAACCATCCACCTCGTAAGTTCTCAGCAGTACTACAACATCTGCATAGCAACATAACCATGCTCAAGTTTACCAAAATTGTATGTTGTAGATATAGGAGATGAGTGAAAAGGTTTAAATCACACAAAACTTAGGTAAAAAAATAAAAACTTCTAGAAGACAACAGATGGAACACATACACCTATGGACACACACATCCAGAATGGCTATCCAGGTGGAGAAGCAGAAGAGGTCTCACCTAAGATAACATTCTATGCAGTTTTCTACTTTATTATTTTATTTTATTAGTATGATGCAGTCAAATGTCTAACGTAAAGATCAATACTTTCATAGCCTCCATTTAATTATTCCTCACATCCAGATAAACAGGCAGAAAGCATTTCTCAACAGCAGACTCAAGACAACTGTTCTTTCCTTATGTCAGGAAAGAAAAAATGTCAGACCCTGAAGGATTATCCCTGATATATTCATGTAAACATTAATCAGCCTCCAAAACAGTTCTGGAGGTTTCCTAGAATTTCAAGTCATGGGGCCTGAAGTCCAAAGCAACTTTAGAAAAAAGAACAGGAAAAAAACCCCAACATTATTTTAAAAAGTTTGGAGAATATTTGCCTATTCAAATTAATTCCTTCTGTGTGCTATCAGTCTATTGTATTCCCTATGCTCCTATTTTATTTACAACAAATGTAAACATACATAAGGTATGAATTTGTCATTATTAACCCAGTTAGATGAATCATACTTGCTCATATTTATAAATCACCAAGCAATATACAGAAGAAAGATCTTACATGTTTTTTCCCTCTTTCTTGAGAAGCTTAAACTGAACTACCTAAAAATATAGATCCATTTTTGGTATGCAGAGAAGCATTAACATGCTGCAGTTCCTACTCTGTGTGTATACAGGGAGCGAAAATGTATACAACTGCCTCTAATGTCTGTGAAGCTTTCCTGCACCTTTGTGCACGTTTCTTTTTAAAGAATATTTTAAAACATAAAATAGTCAAAATGTAAAGTCATCCTGTGTCAGAGGAACACTAGCAAGTTCCACATGTTTTTAAAAAAAAAGAAAAAAAAATAGTTGACCTGGTTTCTGCTTCTAACACTGCTGCTTTGGCAGACTCACAGTTTTCCCCTGACAGCTTCAACAAAGTAAGATGACAGAGACAGGGTAATAAATTAAAACTTCCCAAGTTGGAGAAGGCTCAGAGGAGGAGAAGAAGAAATGGCAGGGGGGAGAACATAAAAATAAACATGTAGCTGCCAGAAGTGATGGTAGAGGCAACAGCCAAGCCAACATTTGCAAAGGGGAAAGAAGATTTTCAAGTGGATTCAGAGCCTATGGCTAAACACTGAAGTTCTTTTGCCAGCCCTCCTGATTACTCTAATGAGTCTTTTCCAGAACAGCTCTGGATACTGGTGCCTGCAGTACTTCAACAGGTTTTGTTTTCTAAATAAAAATAAAAATAAAAATAAAAATAAAAATTTAAAAAAGCGCCTTTTCACTATTTCAGAAGTTAAATACTTTTCTTAACATGCAGATAAACAGAGCGGACCTTAAAACATTTTCAATTTAAATTAAAATTCAGGCAGTTGAACAGTGTATGATATGACTCCTATTGCCATTACTAAATTCTAGATGCAGTCCATGTACATGGCTGTGGGCTTCTCACCCACCAATGAACTTGGGTGTGTGAAAGTGACAGTAGTACTGTCTGCTGACAAATCATTGAGTTATTTTCATTTTTTTATGGCAAGTACTATTGGATTTAATACTGTCCAAGAGTTTTCCCAGTGATGTGAGCATTAATAGGACAAGGCCAATCAACAGAGCGGGGAGCAAGTGGAAATCTGCTATAGATGAGACGCAGTTTGTTTGTCTGAACTCTAACCTCTTGGCATCTAACCCCAAGACTTCAGAAAATCACATAACAAAGACTTGTAGCACAAACTTTCATCTTGCACCATGTCTCCCTCTCACATGCAAGGACAAAACACTGCCTTTCTGCTGTCCTCACCCCCTGCCCCACCTGCAGCGCATTGGCATGTCCCATAGCACAAACTGCATCCCACCAGGCCGGTGGCTGAGGTAGGACATCACCCACCACCCATCTATGCTGTAAGAAAACTGACTCCAGTAAAGCAGGAGCTGACCACCACTAAGTGCCCACATGGAGCTGCTGGCTCAGCTGCCTGAGCTGCCTAGAAAAATGCCTTTGCACAAGATGCTGAGTGTAGCCACCATGTACTACTTGGGAACAGCCCCTGTACTACCACTGATACACAAACTACAAGCTGGGAACGTCTCCATTAGGAAGTGCAAGCGCAAAATGACCAGAAATACATTTTTAAAGGTATTCTTAAAAGCATAAAGTGAAGAATTTTAAAAGCAAAGGAAGAAAGAGACTTGAGGTTATTCCAGCCCATCTTCCTTGCCGGTGGAGAATTTCCAATTGCACATTTTCTAACCTAGGTTAAAAACACCTAAGTGGTAAGCATCTATTGCTTTCTCTGGGACACCTCATCTAATATTTTCACAGTGAGATCCCATTTATATGCAATTTATTATTTTCCTCTTCCACAATCACAGTTATCTGTGAGGCAACCATACATTTCCAATTCTTCTAAGCTTTCCTCATAAACCAGCCTTTTCAAGCCCTGATCATTTTTTGTTACTGTCCTCTGAATTTCTTCCAGTTGGATCAGTATCTTTTTGGCAAAGAAATAAAGACAAGATTCCAGGTGTAGCTAAACCCATGCCACTAAGGAGGAATTATTACATCTTGGTTTATGTCTTTACAAGCGTAAATCAAACAGTACTCTTATTTTTTTTTCCTCTCACCGTTAAGCCAATATTTCCTCAAGTGTACCAGTGAAAAACAGAAACACCACAACTTAAATCATTAAGCTTCACATATAATACTCCAACCTCAAATATGTATACCTGTAGCTGTTTTTTATGCTCAACTAAGATGAGTCCTTCTAAATAAAATATGCTTGTGAAGGTTCAGGCACCAAATATTCTTTTAAAACCTTAGTCTGAACTATTACCCTGGAAAGAAAATTCTGGGCTTAAATTTCTTAAGTTCATTATACAATACAAAAAAGATATTTCCTTCAGTTTTGTTATTTGTTACCTTTTACATTTAAGCAAATCTCCTTCTTACATTTAAAAAATGAAGTAAAACAAGAACATATGGTCAGAAAAATATTATCACTGTTCTTCCATTTCTACTGGCTAAAAATCCAAGGATTATTAATAGAAAAACTTCTCACATGGAATCTCTTCCTCCCAGCTACCTTCCACAGAGTGGAAATATCAGATTCCCGTCCTCCCAATCCAGCATGTTTCATTAGCTTTAAATTTAAATAAATGAAAAAGAAAGGACGAGAATATATAGAAGAACAACAAACAGAGAAAATGGAATTTGTTAAATAGGTACTTCATCCTCACAGATCAAATCCCTTTTCAAGGAGTGCTGACAGAGATGACAGGCAACTACAGATTTTATTTCTTCTTGGTGTAGCAATCTAAGAATAGGATTTAAAGGAAAAAATATTTGAAGTGCAAACATGTTGCAATGAGCCTTTACTTGTCCTGACATTTTTCATATTAAGACTCACACCATTATCGCTTGGCACTAAATTTACTAGGAAGACAGAGCAATTTACACTATAAGCAAGTGCCATACAGACCTAACCTATCAGGGAACTGTGGGTGCTACCATTCTATCAGGAATTAGCAGCGAGGGTACCATCAAGAAGCAATACTGCACATGCCACAAAAGGTACCATGTTACCTCTGAAAATGCCTCTAGTATTTTCTGATAGTTCACTACCAAAAAAGACATATTGATTGCTCAATCTTCTTAAAAACATTTCTAATCCAAAAGAAGTTGAAGAAAAATTTGTAGCTTGATATTGGAGCTATGGCAAGAGAAAAAAAAATGCACAGCATATCATAAACTGATCCAAACAATGTGTTAGAAAGGCTGAAGTTAGTAGTTACAAGGACCTGATATACTGTAAATGTCAATTTATTTCTTCTCTTAAAGATGTGTTTTATGAATCACTTCAAATGTGAAGAACCAAAGTTCTTCAAAGTTTTTTTTTTAGTTTTATGCACTATTTAAAAGTGCACACATAAAAGAAGCATAGCAAAACACATATAAAACACCCAAGACCTGAACTTTAACTTGAATAGATTACAGTTGAATAATTGGATTCCAGGGGAAAAAACCTTCAGCTGTTAATGAGGTATTTTAAAACATTGATGCCCTGGTAAGACCACGAAAACACAAAAGTATTCTGGGAAACCTTTAAAAATATTACATAAAACAAGAACCTAAACCCCCTATTAAAGTAGAACAACTTTATAATGGCTTTCTTTTACCTTACTAAAGACAAGTTTAACCAAATTTTTTCTGCAGAAGCACTTTAGAGCTACAGCTCTAAATGCCACCAAGGCCAAGAGCTGACAGAACACATCAGCTTCTAGAAAGAAAAACAAAATATATGACAAAGCAAAACTTGACAGTAGCCTTAAAGCTTTGCCAGTGTTAATAGCTTCGGCATCTGTTCCAGTCTGAACACGTCCTCTCACTTCCTTGCACATTCCCCACTCATTTCAGCTAAAATCTGTGGAAGTTCAGCACCCTATGAAACACCAGGGATAGGTCTATTTAAAAAGAGTACCTTTCGGAATGTTTTTTTAACAGTAGCAGGTTGTAAGGCCGTGACTACATTTTTGATGAAACTATTTACAACCAAAATATGTCAGGTGCTACAAGGAATCACTAGAAGAGAGGGGTGTTTTCAACTGCCAACATGCTTAAAGCGTTCGGAGTTGGATACTTTACCACAGTCAGAATGCGTAGGGCTTGCTTCACATACGGCTACGACTATTAAAAAAAACAGCACCCCAAATTATTTCCAACTACTGTATAGGACTTTTTACACTGGTCAGTACTCTTGCAACCTCTTAGAAAACTAGACCTCCAACTTATGAACAGGTTTTCAAAGTGACCAGTTACCAAAAATTTATTCTAGTGGTATTAACTTCTAATACGCAAAGTTACATAAAACTATAGTTTCGTTTTATAATTCTTCTATAATTCTACAATTCTTGTTTATAAATATGGTATTTTCAAGCAATAATGAAGTTTACATCTCTTTTTCATACGTACTTCTTCCTGGAGGAAACTATTTTCCTACAGAGACACCAAATTCAAGGACCATTAGGTTCCTCTACTTCTTCAGTTTTCCTTTGCTAATCAGAAGAAAACAAAAAACTTCAAACCTCAACAGTATGAAGCATATTAGGAAAGAACAGAACCTTACAGAGACCTGTCCTTCACCAGACAGTATTAAAGAAGACAGAAGGTGCCTGTGATATTGCAATGTAAAAAAAAAAACAAAAAAACCCCAAAACCACATACATGCAAAATTATTATTTGCTTCAAAAATAGAGAAAATCAGAATAACAAACTGAGAAAAACTAAGAACTTAGCTACTATCTTATGACATATCCTCTTATACATACAAGCTGAAGCAAAGATACATAGTTGATAGTGAAAAAGCATTACACTGCAAAAAAGATTTAGAAATATTCCTTGGAGAAGACACACAAAATGCTTACATGGATAAGAAAAGCAATAAAAATATGCACCCCACTTCCTATAGATATTTATTTTGTTTTTATTTTCCTTTCCAGTTTTGGGGGAAAAAGTTATTCTTGTCAGAAACATTTTGCAAAGTTAGTAATTACTGGTTTAAGAGAACAAATAGCTAAGATTTTTGGTAAAACAGCAACTTTTATTAGCTTTTAAAAGTCATCTTGAAATGCAATACATTAAAAGGTTTTTCTGGGGAGGGGGTGCAGCTTTTAGTAGATTGCTTTTTAAAACCACCTAAGCATCACATTTCCCAGATCCATTTGCCTAATGAAGTCACCATATTGCAATTAATTTATGATAGAGAGGGGTTTTTAGTCAACAGAAGGTATCAATTAGAAGACCCATTCTATTTCCCCTTCCATATGAGCAGTCTACCTCTGTATGGGAGACTCAGGATAATGGACTGACTCACACTCAATAAGGATACCTCTTTTGATACGTTATTCTCAGGTAACATTGTACATCCAGAAATATTCAAATCAATATGATGAATATGAAATACATTTCACTGTTGATAAATACATTTGGGGCTAGATTCTCTCTCATCAATATCACGATTGGGTAAAAAGAGAGGACAGCATCAGGGACTGAATGGGACCACCCTAAATCCCATCAGCTGGAAACATTCCCCAAAGAACTGATTATGACCAGCTGGCTGCAAACTACAGACATATGGTCTAGACTCACAAAAACATTTGATGTGTCTCCATCCCATTGATTTCAGCAGGCACAGATTTTTAAATGCTTGTAGGAATCTGGGTCATCTCCCCTTCATAGCTCCTGGTTTAAGAGTTCTGTGGTTTCAAGTAAATTTGGGACTTACTTAGACATGGGAAACCTCTAGCTAGTAGGATGTAGTCAGAATCTGCTCTTTTCGTGCTCTCTGATTAATGTGAAATCGAGGCTGAAAATTTTCCATTCGTAATTAAAACTCCAGTTCTTCCATTTGGCCCCATCCCATTTGGCTCACTGAAGAGTGCTTTTAAGCCTTACTGGCTTCATTTGCAAGATTGGTCCCCAGTGGACACTACTGTCATTTTAGCATTATGTTTGATTTTGTTTTCCTGAGAAGCAAGAGACTCTCTCTTCCAGGGACACTAAAATCTCCCTTTATAAATACAAACAGAAAGCATGAAAAAGTAAAGTAAAAGCAACATGAACACAGAGTAAACCAAGCTGGGTTTTGCTGGTTTCACAATTTCAAAGGAAATTGATACATGCATTTTATAATACATGTTATAATTACTTTATTGTGGGAAGCTTTTAGGCGTGAGAATTGTTGGAAGAGTATTTTTTGTTGTGTTTATTTGTTTTTTGTGGTAATTTGTTTTTTGTTTTGGGGGTTTGGGTTTTTTTGTGGTTTTTTAGTTGGTTTGGTTGTTTTTTTTAAGTTTTTAATTTTGCAAGGTGAAAGGCTAGGCCATGAGACATCTTCCTAAGCCAAGAATTTTTTAAGAACAGTGGTTGCTAAAACACAAATTGTCTTCAACATGAAGAGCTGTTATAATTCACAAATACAGCCTTTGTAATGGCCTTAAAAAATTTCAACATGTTTTTCTTAAGTAATTCTTACCAAATTTTTGAAGAGTGCAGTTAATTCCTTTGTAAACACAGAAAATTTTAAAAACGCTGTTCCCAAATCTGGGTCATCCCTGCAAACACAGTTGCCTCCGAATTTCTCCAGTGCTTGTGTATACTGTTCTTCATTTTCCACGTGAGCTTCAAAAAGAGCAAAACATGAAAATATCATCAGTAGATAAAAGGTTATTGAAATTACAACTGAGTTTTTTTTTAAAAAAACACAACTTTTCAGAAGATTTCTCGCTAAAAATGTTGACTTGATACAATAAACATTTATTATTCATATTTTAACGCTGATATGCCAGAAGTATGACGTATCTCACTAATTCTGGTTTACGTGTATCTATCCACATGCTGTACAAAGGACAATGTGTCATCAAAACAAGACAACCATCTGACAGGAATCCACTCTAGAAAGATCCACAATATTTCTGCACCATAGCTAAGATCACATAACAATTACCAACTCCTATAATGAACTTCTAGAGTCTTTTATTAACGGTCTCGAATTTTAACTGTGTGCTGAACAAAGAAACAGAGGAGATCAAGTGTGTTGGCAGAGTTCTGGATCTCTACAATAGAAGGCAATAGATCAAATAAGACTCTCAAGTCATCTTAGGAAATGGGACTACAAACTACATTACAGATGAGGACAAAACCCATATCTATGTTAACTCTCCGATTCAGAGCAGCAGTGGGAATCAGAAGCAAATCCTAGCAGTCTGCATTTACCACAGACCAGTTCAGTTCTCAAAGCAGTTTTGGTTCACAACAACTAGATTCCTTTCTGAGACAATGAAACCAGAGGCTCTGCCCCAGAAGTGGTCCAGTGCTTAACAGAGACAGCAGGTTCTGAATCACTGTATGGGCTGCACCAATGCAAGTCATCCAGCACACAGCTAATGCTTCTGCCCTTCAGAAAGCTTTGAGCTGCACATATTGGGGGGTTATTCAGCCCAGGGAATGAGATGAAATCTAGGCCTAAAGCAAGTTCCCTTAACTCAAATACAAAGGAAATCTGAGGGGCCTCAGACTTAACTACTTCGACCTACTGATTTACTCCTAGAACACCAGATTACTTGCTTCTGTAGACACACATAAGAAGTCCCTGTCAATTTGATGTATGGAATAAAACAAAAAGTGTTTCTGAACCCAAGCTTAGTGACCATGTCAAGCTTGAGCACATATGGACAAAGCACACCAAGTTGGCACCTGAGAAAGTTAACATTGCCTAGTTCTTATTCTAGCTGTGGCCAATTTCTGACACTTCAGAGGAAGTCAGGAAAAACCACCCATATCCTAGAAAACAAGTTATGCATTAATAAGAACAAAGACCCTTTCTTGGTCATCACATGAGACCAGCATAAACCCTGAAGATTATTTGGAGAGGATTAACTGTTCAAACAAGCAATGATCTGGTTTCATTTCAAGCCCATTTGTACATGTCAACACATTTAATATCCAAAGGATTCTTGATGCAATGCCCTTTCTCCAAATTTCTATGAATTAGTTATACAACCCGTTCAATAAACGTAGCACGCTCCAACTTAAAATCAAGCCTGTCTGTTCATATTCCTATTTGGACAGCCATTCAAGAACTTTATTTCTCAAGTAGCTACAAATTTTCTTTAATTTCCAATACATGAAACTAAAACCCTGTGGAGTAGTAGTATAAAATCACGTAACTGAAGACTGTTATAATGTGCATGCAGATTTGAAGTTACACAAACGGCATTAATTCTACAAGTTTCTATCTTAAGCACTGAAATTTGCAGCCTGTAAAAGATAGTTTGCATATAGCCATTCAATTTAAAAACTAAGCCCTAGCACTGAACTGTATTTAGTTTTCATCAGCATCCGCAGCAGGGGCTGCGCACTTACCAAACCTTTTGCTACCTGAGCTGTAGGATGAAGTAAGGATTTTCAACTAATACTATTGTGTGATATACACACACCTGAACAAGCTTTGAACGAACTGGTACAGACAGCAAAAGACCGGATGTGGCAGGTTGCAACTCCTGTAGTTCACACAGCTATCCAGTAAGGTGAATTATTTCCATATTGCTTTCTGTATTCTTACTGCTTCCTGCATCCAGCTTGGTGTATTTGAACCCAGGTGAGGGTAGAGGTCAGGGCACAATTCATGCAGCAAAAAGAGAAGGCTGCCACTGCCTAAAAACAAGGTGAAAAGGCTGCTACCATTAATTGTTGTAGTTAGATGTGCAATCAGCAGCTGAACCATGCTGACTTTTCACCTTAGGAAACAAGAGCTTTCTATTCCATACAGCATCCCCAAGAGTATTCTATTCCCCAGCATCCTAGGGACTGTTTTTCTGGGTCTATGTGTCAGATTAAAGAAAGCCAACAAACCAGGAGCTCAACAGCAATTCTGAGACATTCCCCAGAATGCTGATGGTAGTTATTGCAGCAATACTATCAGCTGAGTTAGTACTCCACATGTGCTTCTGAAGAACACAAAATTGTATTTTGTCATGGAACCCTCCAAAATACTCTCCCTGCCCTGTGCTTTCTTCCCGATGGATTTTAAAAGTTTCTCTACAAACAAAAGGTTTGGAATCTATCAAAAAAAAAAGAAATCTAAGCCAGGTTTGTTTGAGGGTTTAGAGGCTTTTTTTAAGTAAGAAACTAAATTATGTATAAATTGGAGTCACTATGTAATCCTCTATAACAGTTTCTAAATTCACACATTAAAAAAGAAAGCCAAAACATGTATACTTAATATTCAGGGAACCTATATTAAAAATCCAGTAACTGTGTTTTTATGAGTGCAGGGCCACAGTTTTTGTTTTGTCTAAAGAAACCCCAAGGGCTGGCAAGTGGCTGGGTTAGTGATATTTCTACTGGTGGAAGAGAAATACTTCCAAACCTTTATTGTCAAGATTGGGCAGCATGAATTTAAAAAATTAGGCAAGGTACTGATTTTATGTAAAAACTGTAGTGATTTGCTACAATGCTGTAACAAGTACATTGATTATGAGGCATAGTCAAGCACTTAAAAATTAAAAAACCAACCAACCAAACAAAAAACCAAACAGAAGAAAGAGTGCCAAGTAAATATGTAACAGATGACACAGATCCAGATGAATCTTAAACTGGACCCTCCACAATCCAAAGAGAACAGCTTCATTACATTAGGCAAGAAGGAACCTCCTTTTCAATTAGCCAAGAAGAATTACACCATAACAGCAGTTCCTGTTATAACCTTGTATCTGAACACCAACAGGCCCACAAGTTCTGTCAGATATTGGTGGCTCTCCAAGGTCGCCAGGCCTATCCATTTTGCATATAATATAGGTTTTGTTAGCTGTAATTGCTATGAACTGCAAAGCGAGAACAAATGCAAACAAAATGCTGTTTCTTATCCACAAAAACAAATGCCGCTGCTTATTTACAAAATGCTGCTGATCCACAAAAACAAAAGCTTCAGTTATTTTTTCAAAGATAAACACACAAAACTCCATGAGATTGGCACACATAAAAACGCATGCAGCAATAGTTGTTTGTATTTTTATCAGTGTTGTAAGAGAAATATCTGACTTTGCAGCTCATCAGCTCTCTCTTGTCATGAAGTTCTCAACGTACATAACTGGAAGCCACCAGAAGGGTGAGGTTTCACAAAGCAGTAGAGCCAATGTAGTTTCTTACTGCTGCCAAAGAGAGTAATTTCACCACTCCCATGCCCTCAGCTCTCGATGATATATGTGTCTTACCATTTCAGGTGCTCATCTAATCCCAGTTGATTTCACTGCCTATGCAGCTTTATGAGCTAAAAATCTCATCAAGGGATCTGCCAAGCACCAGGGGTGGCAGAAGGAGCAGGTAGCCCAGACCTGGTAGAAAGAGGAGAGCACAGCTTCCCCACTTGGTAGCAGTATGCCAGCTAGATAGCTTCAGCTACCTCGAAAAAATTCATGCTTACTAAGCTCATCATCAAGCAGCTAGTTCAAGACTGCTATTTAAAATGTAAATTTTTCTCTTCTCAGAGTTACCCATATAACTCTTTCTGATTCAGTAAGACAACTGACTGTTTAAATCCTCCAATTTCACCAATATAAACTACCAGGAATTATTATGTACTTACCCAGACCAGATATGTTTATGGCTTTGACAGATTTCTTCATTTTATAGAGAACAGTTCGGTCAACATCCAGAGCCTAGAACAAAAGAGAAAAATTAAATGTAAACTATTGGATTGTCCCCTGGTAAACCTGTGCCCTGGAAACCTTCTGTAATTATAACACTATTATGTTAGTTAATTTTATTTCTGTAATTAATAGATTACTTGCCAGTTGCTCCCATCACCATCCATACAACCTATTCTGTCCCCTTGTCCACAGAAATACATCCTCCCTCTTTTGCTGATGACCAGCAGCACGTATACACAGCAGCATCTGAAATGAAACTATTTACACAATATCTTCTTCCTATGTTAAAATATTAAAGAAGTTTAAAACAGTTTCAACCTATTGTATGTTCTGACACTGCTGAAGAAACAAGCAGTATCACTTCCCCAGGCAGAATATTAAAAATGGAATTTAATTTCAGTTTTCCTGAATAATTTAGTTAATGAATTGCACTCCCAACCATATAAACTTTCTCACTGCTGTGCTGAAAAAAAATAAATTGCATATGTCTCAAGTATCTTTCACACATTTTATCACTAGGCAAAGCTTTTTCAAAGAAAGAAGTGGAAGCAGGCAATCATTTTGCTTACTGAAGTGAAATATGGGCAGACCCAAAAATGTACAGTTGTTCCAGAACAGAGATGCAGAATTATGGTTACACAAGTTACTAAAAAAAAAACCAAACCCAAACCCAAACACCAACCTTTGTGAAACTGCAAGAAAATTTAAGTATGAGTTCCAGAGATGGTGATGTCTTTAGACCCCACTGAAGAACAATACCAAACACTACAAATTGTACTACGCCAAGAGCTGTTTAACATGATAGATACTTAAAAAACAAACAAAACCCACCAAATTCATTCCAGTTTTCATTCAAAATATTTCAGTGAATCACAGCAGCTACATATCTGACCTACTGTTGTTTTATTGTTAATAATTTGTGTAAGAGAAATGACATGGAAAAGTCAGTCCCTAGGACCCTATCCAATTATTTTAACAAACTGAATGCAAAAAGAAATATTATCCCTCACATTTACGGGAGTATTCTTAAACTGAATCCATTCAGACCACAAATAGCTGGGCAAAATCTCTGCAGCATTCCACGGAAACCAACAGTTTTGGATGTTGCCTTAACATTAATGTTATAGTGTCATGGTACAGATATATCCATTGGAAGTTTTACCTCCAGCATCTTTATAGTTCACATCTGAAACATTAGCAGGAGAAATGCAGAGGCCTTTTCACCTGGAATTCTGAAGAACAGAGGAAGGGGAAAAAAAGCCCTAAGAAAGCTCATAAAAGTCACACACAGCTCTATTCACCCTCTTCAGCAATCTGAATTGCATCCACTATAACAAACCTGTAAACAGTGCGATCTCAAAGGTTAGATTAGTCAACTGTCTGGATGGGAGTACACGAACTAAACTCCCTCATTGTGTATTTGCTGATTTCTAAAAATAATCTCAGAAAAGCACCAACTGATCAGCTGACTACAGAGGAATGAAAATTTCATCGATGACTGCATCAAAGGCAACTACCCTCTTGGAGACAAAGCAAAAAGTATGTCTCCAACTACAAGTAATATAAATAACAGTCGAAAGAGAAGCCTGATGGCCAGAGACTGAAAAGTTACAGATTCAGTTCCCAGATAAGTCTCAGATTTGCATGTGCAGTTGACAAATTATTTGACCTCCGCACCTTAGTTTGGGGGAGGGAGAGAAGAAAAAAAAGAAGACAGTACTTCTTAAAAAAGAGAAGTGTTGGAAAGATACATGCATTGCATGAATTATGAACCACTTGTACTACTGTGGTCAGGGATCCAGATAGACCTATGGATTCATAAAATCTTCTGGCCCACGACTGCCTCACTCAGGAAACACAGACTCTGGGTAAGGGAAAAACTTCAAGTCCTCTTCCTCAACCAAAGTCATCATTTTGGTTTGCAACTTCTCTCAACCAAGTCCCGCTTTCACTGGGATTAGGCAGCAGAAGAGCAAACCTGTAAGGCACAGCATAGCCAGGGTCCAAGAGGAATGATAGCTAATGTCCCTAACATACCAATGATGACAATTCTAGCATCTAGCTATCTCAGCCAGCCGGCCTATGTAAAAAATCAAAACAAGGATGACAGGAAAAAAAAGCCCCACAGACAGTACTGAGGTCTCCAGAATGAGCAAAACCTAAAGCCCTAGTGTGGTGAAAATGTACAGGACTGCCAGGTCAGGCTTCCTAGGGTCCTCCCTTCTTCCCCTGCCTGCCTTTTCAGCTGTGCCAGTTGCAAGTGCTTGCAGGGATGTGTCATAAATTGCAGAAGAGAAGTGATCCATGTTTAAAATGATGCAAAGGGGAAAAAAAAGTTATTTTTCAGTTGGGTCAGCTTTCCAACCCTGGCTAACAGGTAGTCCCTTGATACAACCCAACAGAAAAGACAACAGGAAAAACAGGAATGAGTAGGAGGACCAACATATCCAGGTGCTCCTGCTGAAGAATCCTCCAGGGACATTTCTGAACAAGAATTCAGTAGCTGCATGAGTGTGGCAAGCACTTTTACTATGCTGTTATCTTTACCAGCTACATCTTTTTTAACCCTTAGCATTACATTAGTCTTGACATTTCTTCACATATTCAGTCACCACAACAGAACAGGCTGTGTGTCTTTCTGGGAACTGCTACCACATTTTTATGGTGATAACAGACACCGAGTCTGTATAACAATGCTGAAACATCCAGGGAACCAATAAGACTGGAGCAGGCTAAACACCACCTTGACTAACACTGACTTTGCTAGCTGAGAACTTAGCTCAGCTTCTGTTGAGGTAGATGATCCACTCCAAAAGCCATAAAAAACAGAGAAAAATTATCCCAGTAGCAAACTATCCTACCTTTGTATCAAAGCAACATAGACTCAAGTGGTTATTTCTTCCCTCTCCCAGTCAAAAAAAAAAAAAACCCAACCAAAAAAGGTGAGGAATTGAAGTCATTTGTGACAGTCAGTACTCCATGCAATTTCATTTGCATATAAAACCTAAAAGTATATTGTAATTAGCAAAATGAACAAACTCACAAAAATAAACTATGTTTCACTCTTTAAAATATGAGCACTTTACTGTCGATTCAATTCATTTATGTGATTAATGAGAATGGGAAGAAATTCAACAGTAAAGTCTGCAAAGTTGTGTATCCAAGGTAAAAATACATATACGAACTCGGAGATCAGTCAGAAAAAACTAAGGAGAATATAGGGATCTAGTTTACCAGATGTTTGCAGTATCACTGCAGGGTGCCAAAGTGGTATAGCCATGAAAAACAAAACCATGAAGATACAGGAGATCATCTTCCCCCAAAGACAAGGAAACAAACAAAACAAACAAAATCCCAAACCCCACCTCACTGAATACTACATACTCTTTGAAATGCAAAAAAGGTCCAAAATGTTGGTCTTGACAGCTTACATGTCTCTCTCAACCACTGGATTTTTGACTCTGATAAACACTTATGGAGAAATTACACAGACAAAATGGGAGGCAATGTAGGTGTTGCTTTCATCTGCTAGTATGTGAAGCATGGAATGGAACAAAAAGTCTTTCTTGAACTGCTCTGGTTTTATAATTACATTACTGGGAATAAGCTGTAGTAAACTTAAAATCGGCTAGGTCAAGCAGATAGCTAGAGGGAATTGGAATGTACTCATTAAATAAACAAACAAAAAAATCACAACATGCTTAAATAAATAAATAATTTTAAAAAAAATTAAAAAACACGAAATGTAGGAAGAACTGGCTGCCTTCCCGAAATGATCCCTAGTCACTCAAGGTGTTTGGGCTATCATCTAGGGAACTAACGATCAGTAGGATTTTGTTTGGATAATATGACACTGATTGCCTATACCTTGTGCTTGTTCAGTTACCCTCACAGATAGGCTGTAGGTAGCCTCCTCTCTCCTGAATGGAAAGGGTCCTACCTAAATTCCTTACTGGTGGTAACAAAGAAGAAAAAGAAATATTTAAGCTAAAAAATAATGTTAGTATAAGAACAGCTGAGTAAAAGCTGTACCTGAACAAACTGTGACTAGAAATTGGGAAAAACAAATCCAATTCTGGAAACCTTTCCAAACAGAGGATAAAGGGTAACAGATACCTAGCCATTTCAAGAGGGACCTGAATAAATTTATGAAAGATTATTATGTTGTTTCCTATCGTGGTAAGAAATTAAGACTTGCTCCTGTAGGAGGTTTCTTCTAGTCCTCCATTCCTTTGCAAAATCTTTTGATAATGCTGCATTTAAGAGTGGCTACGTATGCCTACAGATTAACGGACAAAATACTGAAGAACTTTGTATCTTTAATGCTGTATTTTAGTCTTGCTTATAGACCAAAAAATGGGGAGGGGGACTTTGCCTTTGTTTAAATGAAAGACATTGGCACCTATTCACAACTAGTGTTTCAAAGGAGTCATTTCAGCATAAAATTTGAAAATGTTAGCTCTTTAGTTCCATTCTTCATATTTTCTCATCCTTTTCTTTGTCCAAATCTTAGCACTTAGAAATCAGTTTAAATACAGCTGTAGCTTTATTATACTCTGAATTTTTGATCCTGTATTTATTTCATAAATATACACACACCACACCAATGCACACACACGCCAAAATGCTACCCTCCCCTAATTCAACTGTTTTGTGCACTTTAGTACGGTTTTAGAAGCAGTGAAATTTAAAATGGCTTCTGACATTGCATATTCTAGCATTTCTTTTTACCCACTTAAAATGCCCAGTAAATCTCTGAACCAGAAAACAAGTGACTATGTAATTCAGATAGTGGAATCGTTTTGTACTCTCATGTAATGCTGCTAGTTTTGACTCAGAAAACTCTATTGCAAGACTGTTTATTTTGGCATCTGTTTATTTCAGTGCAATGTAGTCAAAGAGGCCATATAAATAATTTTCATAGTCCCACTCTACTGATGAGCACTCAGACTTCCCTCTTGTTAAAAACAGTAAATTGACCTTTGATTTAGGGAAAAAACCACCACATTCTATACAGTACATTAGAAAAGAAGCTACTTTATTGTAGAAGTGGTTCTATGCAGTGTGAACTGAAACAAACTCAAAAGTGACCTTCCTGACTGTGCCCTTCTCAGTGCAATATTTTTCTGAATGCAGTATTTATGTCTTCTGTTCATTTATTTTTATGTGACTTCTAATGTTAATCTTCTAAAACCATTTTTAAGGTGAATTACTTTTTATATCAGAATCTATGTGGAGTTGCTGTAGCATATCCAGAGATCACAGAGATCACTTGTTTGACAAGTCTAAAACAGTATGTTATGATAGGCCTGGTATTGATCTTGTTATCCTGATGTGAATTTCAAGGCTTCTAAATAAATGGCAATATTGGATTAAAATACATGAATATTAGGAAATTTATTATCAAACCCGGTGCTCACATCAGTACTCTTCTTCAAAATGCAATAGCTAATCTCTCTTAAAACGGGATAGAAACATGATTCAGTTTGAAAACTGTTTTACCTTACAACCTAAGGCCACACAGTGAAAACAATTACAAAAGATGTCTAAGTTCATTTGCCACGCTTGAAAAAGCTGTCATTTTTCATTTTTCTTGCTGTAGCTTCAACTAGTTTATCACTGTGCAGTTACCACACATGATCATATACCCCACAAAACCCCCAACCCTAAAATTACCTGCAATATGCAAATCTTTTAAAAATTGTAATTCATGTTGTTTTTTTTCTAGCAAGCTGAGGCTAACATTTTGTCAGCCATCACAGATATGCTTTGGACATACTGCTAATGTATTTTTCACAAGGTATTCAGTAATACAAGCATTAGGTATTTGGGGTGCCACAGGCTGAAAATTTCAAAATTCCGATAATGAAGTAAATGTATTTCTGAGGCCCATATAGAGTGTAGAAGCAACAAGTCAAATCATTACACAACGTATTTTAAAGTTCTACATGCCTCAGGAGAATTTAGCAACAAACATGCCTGCAATAAGTATAACAGGGAAAGCAACAAGCGTAACAAAATAAACAGAAGAAAACACAGCTTTTAAGATGAACACTAGAGAAAGAAGGACTCAACTACCAGTGATCAGTAGTAAAGCTTTTTTCCTTATGGAGGAACAATGTCCAGTTTCACTTGCCAAAGGCCAATTTCCATTTTAACTGCCTCAAAGCTTTTTACTCTGAACAATAAAATGTGCCAACTAATTAGAACCAGACCCATTTCACCAAGACGAAATCAGTCCGAGGTTACTGAAACTTCCTGAAATGTTATTCTACGTCCTACTTCATATGCCACAATCTGCCCTGACACTTTAAAATAATAACAACAAAGCTGTTCCAAGTCTGTTTCACATCGCCTAGAAAGATTTAACCCCACTGGGAAATACAACATTCAAGCATTTAATTGCTGCTTCCCCCCGCAAAAAAAACCAACTCAAAACTAGCATCAATCCAAAAATCTATATAGTCTAAATGGATTTGTGCAATATATAGGCTTCCTTCTTCTGGAAGGGGTATTGGCTCAAATTAATAAATACATTTAATACATTTCAGGTTGGCACATAAAATGAATGTGTTATTTGCTCTTTTCAGTGGAGTGGGGGGAAAACAAACTGTTCTATTTTTATCATATTTAATTGGGGGAGGGAAAAAAAGCAGGAAGGCAGAAACTGAGTAATTGGACATCCCAAAGATGATTTTGGCACCTTTTACAGAAACAAAGGGTATGGGGAAAAACAGGGCAGTAGCAGCATAAATAGAGTCCCCAAACTCAAGTGGTTAGATGTTCATGAAACATATTTTCTGTCAAACTTACCGCAGAAGTCTGTGTTTTTATCTCATGTAAGTGTCCTTACACCAGTGCCTTATTTCTTTGTGGCCCAGAAAATAACTATTTATCTGTAGAGGAACAGAAAAATAGCCATTCTGGGTCAGATCAACACTCCATTTAACCTGATATCCTCTATCAGTAGTGTGATACAACAGCAGATGTTTAGGGCAGCAAGCAAAGAAAAGCACATACACATCCATCTCCCAGTTTCCAGCAGTCAGTTTAAAAAGAAAAGACTGAGACACTCTCAACCAGAAACACTACATAGCCCAACAGGCTATTCTCAAGAGAAACAAGAAGCCCAAGCTTTCTAACTCCAGACAAGGGAAAGAAAAAAAACCTAAACTTGACTTCTCGCAGCTCCTTATGAGTGTGACAGCCTACTGCGGGAAGTAATGAGGGAGGAAGGGGAAGGAGTCAGCCATCATCTTTGCTCTATTTTTTTATTTAAAACAGTTGAAAGTCTCTAATACATTCCTTTCTTCCTATCTGCAGCAGCTTCATTTTAGAAATGCTAGAATTAACTGTTTCACATTTTGGGTTATTTAGATGGGGTTTTTGCTGAAAGTATTCATAGAATTGGATCTGAATTTGTGAAAAGTGTATGGTAACTTTTTTTCCTTTTTTTTTTTTTTTTAAAATAAAGAGTCCATTGGAACAACAACAACAAAAATGCTTGGAAGTACTGCTAAAGCAGTTACAAAATTTTGGGAAATAAATTGTCAAGTAATTTGAAAAATAATCTTGGAGACAGGAAAACTATGTGTTCTTCCCCATACTGCACATCTAACTGACAAAGATACAAATAAAATATCAACATACTGACTTTAGATCCAATATAAACAATTATCTTAACCATTATATCTTTAAAACAAAAATCTAATCTCACTCTCAATTTTAGCAATTTGCATTAACATATCGGGCTACTCAACAGCCATAAATCCTTCCGTACTTCACCTATTCCAGTATTTCAGAGTAAGTAATAATGTGAGAGGCTGCTGCAAATGCTGAACACAAATAGGAATGTCCTTCCCAAAAATAAAAGGATGCACAAAGAACCTTGGTCAGTTAGTAAGGAAAAGATAAGTGATCAAATAACTACTGTAGATACAGCAGAGCACGAACCAGCTCTTGTGCCTTACTGGACTGGTCTTGTTTAAAAAGTAGCAGTATCAAGTTTTGAAGTCTTACCCAGCAAGCACAATCATTTGGCTTTTCTGGTGTATCTTTACAGGCAATCTGATACTTGCTGTAATTAATCCTCTGCGACTCAAAAGATCAGAGATATCCACAGACATTCTATCTCAGTTTGTTATTTTTCTATTAGAAATGAACCGTCTACACTGCTGGCCTCAATCCACCTTTCTGTTACAGAAGGTGGTAAAAAGCTTCCTACATTATGTTATTCCCCTCCAAAACCCTCTTTCCATTCTCCTACTGTTACGTCATTTCCTCCCTCCATGTATTAGTTTCTTTTCTAAATCCTCTCCAGTTTCCTTCCACTGATCACCTGGAACATTCAGGGAGGGACTGATACAAAGGGTAGAAGAAACCTTCACAGGCATAGTTTGGGGCAAGGCATTCCAGCCTCTGAACGTATTCTAGAAGAATAATAATTTTTAAAACTTTAGCTTTGGGTAATTACTTTATTTGGAGTGTGCATGTGAAGAAGTGTTCTAGAACATTATATTATATAGTAGCTATGACAGTTAATTTGTATAAATAAGCTCTTAGGCATAAGACTTGCCTGCTTAAAGAGAATGTGAAGGTACAGAGACAGACATGCGATAAAAATGATAGGGTTTATGGCAGAATTGTCTCTGCAAAGTCCCTTTCCTCAAAAGCATTATTTCTCCAGCATCTGGGTTTGTCATTCTTGTGGGCCCAATGCCAAGGCAATCTGTTTGAACAAGCACTGGTCAATCTGGCAGAAAAACGTAGTAAACATTTTGGCTCTAAACTATCGTGCATACAGCTAAGGGTATGCATAGTGGAAAGAGGTAATACAGCTGCTTTGGGAAATTAATAAAAGGTAATTCTGTTGCAAAGGTAAAAGATGGGAAAATTTGACACTCCTCAATGTTGTATACAAAACCCACAACTGAGCATGACGACTTTGTATAATGACTTCATTTTTTATTAAAACAAAGAAGTGATGCCTAAAAGAATTCTTTAACAAACCACTTCTATCAACAAAGAGAAACCCTAAATCAAGAGGTTCAGAACCTACAAAATCTTACATCATTAATACATGTTACTACATGGTACTGTTGCACACTGAACAAAAAAGGTGCTGTATTTGTGTATTAATCATTCAATTTCCACACACTTCCCTAGCTACATTAAATTGGAAATGCAAGAGATACTTAAGCGGGGGGGGACAGGATGGGATGGGACGGGGCACCAAGCATTTTTGTATAATAAAAACCTCTTGCCTAAGAGAAAAGAACAGAGGCCACTTATGTTAACTATTTCTCCAGAACACATCCACCTCCTGCATTTTATACTGAGAAATACATTTTCCTTCTCTTTTCATAATTTCACCACCAACATTGCAGCTATCTGCTTTCAAAGACAAGATGACTGGACTTCACATACAGATCTCATAAGCAACATAATAGACTTGATGCACTTCCTCTTTACGGTGGCTCATTTTTAAACAAAAGGTATTTAAATAAAACTCCCTTATTTATTATTTAATTGTTGTTTAATTTTTCAGTTGCACTAGCCAATTTCTGATATCCATATCTATGTATTTAGTATTACATGCTTCAACATGCTAAGATATATCACTATGTAAAACAAAGTAACATAGATAACAAGATAAAGTTCCAGTGAGGACTGTCTTGAACAGCCAAGTAAACTTTACCACCCCTTTACCCGTGTCAAAATTCTCTGGTCCTCCGCCTGCAAGAAACTTTTCTCTAGCTTCACGTTTTTGCATTTCTGTCTGCTGTCAGCATCCATCAAAGCCCTTCATGGTTTGGAGCCCAGCTGTTGGAAGAGGCTGATCCTCACCCTGCACCACTCAACAGCATTTACAATGAACTAGCCTGATGGGATTTTCCTTTTGCAGATTTCTCAATTCAGTACTCTTTTCCCTAGTATTAAGTCCTTTTATACACCATCAGAGCCAACGAGAATTAATCTTTGCAGAACATAATGCCCTTTTATACTGCATATGACAAGCCTTTTAACTAGAGAATTTTGTTATTTATGGGAGTACTCAACAAGCAAAACACTTTCCAGATGCTCAAAAGTTCCTGTATCAATAGTCTAATTTGGTTTTAGTAGTCTTGAAACCCTGTACTTGAAATGGGCAAATATCCCAGTTGCAATCTCTACAAAATGAAGAAAAACTAAATAGTAAGTTTTCCCTATATATGATGCACTTACTTTACCCTAAAAATGAAAAGCTTTGTGGCGTGTGCACATATCAACCGGATGCCATAAACTGACCTATCCCTCCCCATCCAGCACTCCTTTGAGTTTTTCTTCATTTATCTTCTTTATTTATCCAATAATTCTAGGGACCAGAAATTAACCAAGAAAAGAAGAGAGTCTACATCAACGTAGCACAATCAAACCTCAATCTTAACAGGCCTCTGAGAACTTCTTAACAGAAATAAATAATAAAATCTGTATTACAAACATCTTTGGCAGAGATATATATGAGGGGGGCCATTCTGAAAGGGAATAAAAGGCACACAAACTTTTATCTAGTTCATGATACACCTGGAACTTTTAGGACACCATACTCCCACAACAAAGAATGGCAGGTAACTAGAGGGCACTCCAGAAGAGACAAAGACAAATCACCTCAAATGTACCAAGTATTCCTAGGGAAACACTGAACCAGCTGTCAAAATTAGGATAAGCAGAGGTAAAGCAATACATCAGACATCACCTCTCTATTATTAGGGTAGAAGTTTATGAAAGGCATCAATCTATAACACTGGTGGCATATTCATTACTACAGCTTAGTTTTCTTCAGTGGAGAGTTATTTCCTTTTACAATTTAATACATTTTGTATAGTTAACCTTTCTCATTCGCCAGTTCTTACATGAAAGCCCACTGTCAAACGATAAAACTCATTTTCTCTTGAAACACTGTAAAATTATTTGTATTCTATAGCAGCTTCCAGACTTCAGCCTGTGATTTTCACTCCAACCTCTCTATAATTCAGAATACCATGTTCAAAAAAAATCTCTGCATGGTCTCTCAGCATTAAAACTTTTTTCCCCATTAAAGTAACTGCATGACAGCATAATTAACAGCAGCTAATGCAAATATAAGATTAACCCACTTATGGCCATCAAACATTTGATAACATCAGTATCTTCCTCTTGTGGTTAAATGGAAAAAAGAAATCGCACTAATTTCATTTTGTTGATGATTTGTCATGCTGTAGCTATTGGTAAAGAGCTTGAGTTCTTGTATAAACGCATAAACATAATATTCTATTAATTTCCATTTGGGAATTTTTAAATGAATGAATGCATCCAAACTGTCATATATTGTCATTCATTTTAGGTGTCTGACTAGAGAAATCTCAAGACACTATTACAGTCTTGAAAACAATGATCTTAAATTCTGCTGGAATTTCAACAGCTTAAAGTATAACTGAAATTAACAGTTCAGGCACTCCTGTCATGAAGGTGAGCTTCCTAGAAGTGTAAGTGAATCTTAAGTCACACAATTATTAGTGTACCAAACAGTAGATATAAAATACCCATTTACATCATATTTGATGTAAAACTAAAAGCTTTCCCCCCAGGGTGACCTTTGCCAAAGTAATTAGGGAGTTCATGCACATAGAAGATACCTACAAAATGGAGCAAACAGTACTTCCCTATACCACTGAGGATTAGGAAGGTAAATTTGTACACAGCTGCTACCCAAGACAAAACACTGAACAACTTCTGTATTTAAAATTGAAGCAGTTTAGAACAGAGAAGCAGGTCCAGGCCTCTGAGCACTTTTGGTGTGTTCTTAAAAGAAATAGGAAAGAGCTACTGAATCAACTGACTGAAACTGAAGAGACAAATGCCTCAATCTATATGTAACCAAGCACCACACGTCCTTGCACGATCACCACATCCATATGGGTTGGGGGACAGGAAAGGCAGTGGCAAACCCTACTACTCCATCCCTAGCACAGAAAGACTGACTGACGATACTTACGTGAAAAGCTTGTCATCCACAACCAGAGCAGTTAAGCAACAGAAGAGAATGAACTAAGCAAAAGAATGAATGAAACCAAACAAAAAGCAGCTTACAAGAGATTTACTACTTCATTGCTTCTTCAATGCTACTCTCTTCAGCGCCGCTAGCATCTAGTCTACATGGAGCTCAAAGTGTAGGAGGACTCTGCTGGTTATTTTTTCTGTTGTTGTGTAACATACACCTACAGGTCTGGAAAACAAACAAATGATTAAAAACATGTGCCTTGCAAGACTCTATACTGCATGTTTTGCATGTGACAACAGAGCAGGGGCTCTGTTTTTGCATGTGCTAAGGAAATTTCCACTCCTATTGCTATAGCCAAACAGTAATCCTGTTTGATTGAAGGGGCTTAAAATGATTAGTAAATGCATTTATTTCTAAGTTGACTTCCCTAGAATACAGTCTAAGTTTCCATGAAATTGCATATCCTAGGAAAGAAATCTTTCACTAACAAAGAACAGAAACCATAAAACATGAGAAAATAATCTGTATGAATGTTCACATCACTCCACTCCTTTTTTCCCCTTCCTATATGCCTTCTAAATGCAGAACAAAGCTTTCAGGAACATAAAAGTAATTTGTTCGGCTCTAATCACTTCAGCTCTTTTGATGTATCTACACACATACTTAGCATAATGCCTAGACAGAATTATAGATTTCAGACTAGAACTACATTGATAATCTGATCTTTAATCAGGGATAGCTGAGGGGTCCACAAACAGCAGATGGTTCTATATAGCATACTGCTCCAAGACAATGAGGAGCAGAGTTTCAGCCTTCCCTCTCAATTCTCTATTTCTTCTTGGTTTAACAAGTCAGATGGTAGAATTTATACTGCAGGTTCTTTCATGTTAACTTTTACAGCCACCTCTTAAAGATCATACTCCAAAGAAACACACTTCATTGCACAATGTCACTTCCATAGTAAATATTTCTGTGAAACAGAGTTCCCACATACAAAGAAGCAAATTTTTCAAATTCTGTCCAACACCTACTCACTTGAAAACAAAGCTTACTACTCTAGATGAGAACTACTGAATCACACTACCCAAGCTTATTTCCTGCAAAGCAGCATTGCTCACAAGAAAAAAGCTATTCAGTTACAGTGCTGTATCTCAGCGCCTCCATCAATAAATTCTCCCCCATAAGGTAAATTATTCTCTCTTTCCAAATAAAACTGAGATATATATAACAGCTAATAAAGTCTGCATAATACATAGTACTATGTCCCATTTTCTGGATATATAACATGCAGAACTCTTCTTCCACTCTCCTAAAGTATAGGGTAGGATGTAGCTATGACACTACCATTATCCACTTTCCTCCATCACTATCCCTTCCCTATATCCCTGCCTGCCTCCTTACTGTACTGATCCTTTTCACATTAGCCCTCCCTGCACATTATCCGCCTGGCGTTTTCATCCTACTTCCTGCATAAACACTGCCGCACCCCCCCTTCCTTTGCAGTTCCTGTCAATTCTGATTCCTCTGAACTTCCTTAGACTTTTGATGCATTTCCTTATCCCCTCCTTAATGTTTCTGCCTACTTGCCAATTCCTGATCCTCCACTCCTCATATGCTATCATAGTACTTCTGCCTCTGCATGACTCTCTCAACTCCCAGTTTGTCTTTAATGCAGATTCCATTTTCTTGCTCTTCACTTTCGACTGATCCTCATATTACCTCTTAAGATACGTCAACCGTCTATTACTTTCCAAGTCTTACTTTTTCCTGTGTTCCCATTTTTTGTTGTTTCCTAGCCAAATTTACTCCTCCACTTAATCCCTACACTGATGTAAACTTCATGAAAGAAGTCTGGATTTAGTCCACATAAAAGAACAACTGCATACAGTAAGCATTTTGCATACAGAAGAGCTGGAGCTTTGTGCTAACAAACATGAGACTGCGTGGGTAAAAGGCCAGGAAAAAAAGAGAAACAATCCTACCATCAGCTTGCAATAAAATCAATAGTTACGAGCACCAAACTTCTGTTTGTCCCATAACTTGATATACATTTTCTAGCTGGGTTTGGGGAGGGGGCAGAATCTGTCTCCATTAAAATGGACCAAAGCAGAGATTTTTAACTTTACATGAAACCCGGGTGTAATCACCCTCTACAGCTTTACAAGTATGATTGTCAGTAATTCTGTTTTTCCATAAGAAATTGCCAGCACTGATGCAAGTATAAACAAGGAGCCACATAAACTCTCCTGATGTGAAGTTCTTGCACATCTGACTATGCTACAACTTAAAAAATGAAAGCAAATGGGAAAGTACCATCTTCTTGCATAGCAGTGACAGTTGCTGTAAATACTTGTTTACAGTATTTTTCAAGCATTTCTGGAAGCAGGAATGGGAACTGGTTACTTTGCTAGCCTGCCACTCATCCAGGGGTACTTGCAATCTTTGAGAAGAACATATCTCCTCCTTGATTTAACAGTCATGGTCTGCATTTCTGCATCCTTTGCAATCATTTTTACTAGCTGTAAATACTTCTCCTTTTCTCTCCATCCCTGCTTTTTTAACCCTCTGTGCTTTAATCACATATCATCCTATTCTTTACAGGATTTGTCAGCAGTATTTGCTAGTCATCATCCTAGTTCTTTCTGAATCCTGGAAAATAAGTTAACCAGCCCCAACAAACTGAGTGCTTTCAGCTCACGGTTTTGTTTGTTGCTTTGGTGACTTGCATCTCTATTCTTACTATCCATTCTACCTTCTCCCATACTTTGAGCTCAAAAACTGCAGCAGAGCACTCATTTAGATTTGGCAGTACCTACATTATCTTTAATACTACTACATTCTAACTGTGTATTATCCTTTCTTTTTCTCCTCACAATGCTACGTGCTTGAAGAGTGTTTTTGTTTTCTTTACTGCTTGCTGTCATTCCTAAAGAAACTTGACTTTTACAAATTTGTCTTTTATCTTTACACATACTCTTTAATGAAAAACTTTCTTCTGACTACCTGGCTTTTTCTTCCCATTTTTGACAGGCTCTGCTCATTTGTGACATTCTTCTTGGGGTGTTTCAAGTCTGTAGTTTTTCCCATAATTTTCCCCTTTCTTGGGATACTTCATGAACATTCTTCATGCTTTATTACATAAACTCTTCAGTTCTGCTGACCTCACCAGCTCTCAGTTTAATGACTTTTTCTCTAAATACAATTTTTTCTCGTTTTGCCTTGTTTTTGCTTTTTGTTTTGCTTTTAGCACACAATGAATTGAGCCCCAACTATTCAACAAACACTTCACTTGTTTCCAGTCTGATCAACAACATCCACTTGATTCCTGCCTTTAAATCAGTGATTCTCACATTAACTTCTCCTGCTTCTGTCTGTTTCCTTCTGTAAAAGTCAGCATCTTGGCTTGTCATCATAGATGCCTGAACATAATGTGTCTGAAATACAGCTCTTTTTTATTCCTCTTGCACTATTCCTCCATGCTTGCGGTGTTAGCAGACAGCCCACTTTACCAGACCATAACCAATGGGTTCTCTTAAACTGAAACCTGTTTATCATCAACGATGTACACCCCTTCTGCATAGTATCTCTAAAATATAGCCTTTCACTCTAAGCTAAGGTTTCTACCCATGATCTCATAATTTAATTTTGATTATTTCAACATTCTGGCTTTGACAAACACAGTCTTCCTCAGTCACATCCACTCATGATACTAAACCTTTCAGTTTGTCTTCTATGCAATGAATCCCTCTCCATACTTGTAACAGCACTCTCCTTTGCGTTAAATGTAAGACAATGGTCTTTGATTCTAATTCTTATTAGTAGGAAACACCAATAATCTCCTGTTCACTCATGACCCCCCCTCCCTCTGATCAGACTAACTCCAGCCACAAACACCCATTTGTTTTTTTAGAATCACCCCTTCATGTTTTCTTACCAATGCTTAGTTGGTACTTATCTTACCAATAATTACATTTTATAACATCCACAAACTCTTCTGAGCTCTACAGATCATTAAACATAGACTGGGAAGGGGAGCAACGGTGGAAGATATCCCCGCAGCTGGAGAAGCTGCAGAAAGATTTCACTCAGAGAACAATCTCTTCTTCCCTCTCTAGCAACTTCATGAAGAATATAACATTTATTTAGAGCCAGTGAGGATGGAGGGCAAGTGAAGACTCTTGCTGCTAGCCCATGCTTGAGAGACAGTCCAGCTTAGCATGAAGCCCATCTGAGCCCCAGCCATGGCTCTAGTACCATGGACAGGGCTGGGCCAAGGCTGCTGCAGAGGGGGCAAGGCTAGGGAGTTCCATGAGGTAGGGCAAAGCACCAATAACCTCTGTAGCAAAGGAGTTTCAAGAAATTGAGAGATTAGGAGACTGAAAACATCGAGAAAGTATCGAGAAGCTTGATATCCAAGACGATAGAGGGAAGAGCTAACCTAAATTGGGCTAAGCCCAACTTTTGTGGAGCTTCAGGTGCAAAGGTTGTTTCTGGGGAAACAGGGCAGACAGATAGTGTGGGTTAAGAGTGAGGCTCAGAAGCTGGGGAACAGGATTTTAGACAGGGAATGGTTGTACATAATACATATACTTATATGCACGCACGTGGAAGGTGGAAATTATAAAAAAAATAGAAGATTTAAGAGTTGAACTAAAATGTTTGAGAACCACTACTCTAATGCATATGAATAAAAAGAAACAATTTCACAGTGGTTCAGGTACAAACACAGTACACTAGTCAGGTGCACCAAGTTTTCTTGGATTCCTCCACATGTATTCATCAGCAATGTCCATTTGACATGTGGACTGTAAGTGCTTTGGAGCAGGGATTAGCTTTTGTCCTGTGACTTTGCCTTTCAGAACGAAGGCCTCACCTTTACCCAGCATTGCTGTATATTATGGTACACACAGAACAACATGAAGATGAGAAGAGGAAGTGAAGGTGGGTTAAACCTGAGCAGAATTAGCCACTTTCCACATCTACTCTCTTTTAGCATCAGCATGAAGTACACTAAATCCAGATAACATGGTTCTGAGAAATGCAGCAGCACTAGGAAAAAATCAAAAGACAAAAGCCACAGTTAGTAAAATACTTCAGAAATTTACATATTTCCCATTGATCCTCCTACAGGGAATGGGCATTTGGTAATAGGAAGCAAATGCATCATCGGATGCACCAAGGTAAGGTGCACAGCAATCTACTTATATGATTTGAAATTGTTTTAAGCGACTGCACAGTGTCTGTACTTTAAAGGTTTTACAATTTAAATTCTGTATTGTAAAATATGCACAAAGCTCCAGCTGAAGACCTACAGTTTACCTCCGGTATTTCTGCAACTTCCACCCTCTATATTCCTCTCAAAAAGAAAAAAATTCCCACACTCCTTTTGAAATCATCATGCCACTTGTGTCATAATGACTTTCCCAGAAACCTCTTTGGATGCTGATGACAGAGAATCACGATTCCAGGAAGGAAGCAGAAGTGGAACACATGAAAAGTTTTAAACAACACCTATTTATGGAACTGTATTTAATAATGAGGTAAGAAAAGTGTGCAAATATGCTCTACCAAAGAGCAGGTTATAGTGGGCACAAAGATATATTTTATTAAAAGGAAATATACAAACAATAGTAGTCAATTTCCCAAAACGTACTACAATATATGACATTTCCTACTGCTTCTCAAAGTATACGAAAACACCTTCATCACATAGCTTTCAAAAGCAAGTCACAATCACGTAGTATGGGAAGACAGAACTCCAGTCCTAAAGACCTAACAAGCAAAAAATACATGATGAGGAAAGTATAAATTTTAAAAACACACATGTGTATACATGTATGCAGTCTCACACCCACCCATCCTACCAAGCTGTTATCACCTCTCACCTGTTAGCTCTGCAGAACCAAAATGGAGCAGAGAGAATTACAGAATTTTAATGTACAAGAGAGATGAAATTCAATAAGCATCGATCCCTTACGCCTCTCCAAGCCAGCTGAAAACTGTGGGATTGCCTTAGGTGGCAAGAAGTCGTTACCATTTCTGATACAAAAACTTGCATTCTAAGTGACGGTGAGGAAGAAAAGGATTTGATACTGAAATGACATGCTGCATTCCTAGGAGTGGAAATTACAAAAGAAAAAACAAAACCGCACAACCAAAAACCAACAAACCCCCCCCCTTTTAAATTGTAAAAGAACAGAATCATTGAGCTGCAATAATCATGGAATAGGACCTATAGAACAAAGGCAAGTAGAGAACTGAAATTACAAGTTATGGCTTTAATGTTAATTTCACGGTTTTTACAGAAATTCTTGGAGAGCGGCTTTTAAATGGACCCCAGACAATTAAAATCTATTTCTATCCAGAGAACTAAGACCATCTTTGGTACCACTATACTATTTCTTTTGGTTGTATGTTTTAAATCTTTCCACCACGTTCATCCTGTCTACTTCTTACAACACATTTATACCAGTAGCAAGCGCTACTATGCCGCGGAGGGTGTTCCAGTAACCTATTAAACTTCTCCCAATGTTTCCATTCTCCTCTCTCTCTATAGGGAAATCTGTGCATGCAGTGAAGTTTTAAGCAGGTGCAGTAAACTTTGCATCTCAAGTTCTGACTTGGAAATGTCTTCAGCACATGAACTGTCTGCTACTCCATTTACATAGCAGCCTGCACAACAGCCCCCCACCTTTCTTTCTTGGTCCACAAGCACTGGACCATGATAAACAGGTAGAATAAACGGGTAGGATTTTTATGGGCTTCAGTTCCAGCCTTTATTGTAAAACTTAACCCATGCTTCAAAAAAAAGTGGGACACTTGGATTCTAGTCATTAAATCACTCTATAAAATAATTTCTAAAAATCTTTAATGATCACAGCTATTAGAACCACTTTGCAGGCTCTTTTACAGTTTAGGGACTATTTTAACTTATAGCACATAAAAGAGAGAAGTGTATGTTCTAAGTAATAGCAGTACTAAAATCAGATTTTTAAGCGTTCATAGCTTAAGAATGGTCACCACACATTTTTAGATCCTGGGACCTTTAATAGAAACAGTCAACTAAAAAGACTGCATTTGTCAGACTCGATTACTGATTTCAAGCAACCCCTCCCCCACACATATGACTATGCCCTGCACTCTATCAATTAAAACTTGTTTAATCTTAGTCACTATCATACATGCAAAGATTAAACAGTAACCTGTAATGGCCTGTGATGTATACTGCTCACTTGTAATTTTGTTTTAGCAGAAGCTAAAGATTCCCACCATTTTGCTAAGCAACATCCTAATCTGTGAACAATGCAGAAATTATATGATTCCTTTTCCTTTGAAATCACGTTGTGTTCCACGAGCATGCCTTTCCTAATCCCTTTTCCACAACTGAGAGCAAAGGATCCTCTTTCTCCAAGTGTTTGAATAGGCATCAGTTCCCAAACTGCAATGCAGGCGCTTCTGGTGATCTCAAGGCCATGATCCTGGGTCTGTAATCAGTCTATACAATCACATAAAACAGTAAAACTCAAAGTATTTTCAACTGATACTAAAAATCAATCATATTCTGCAACTGACAGAGGTCAGTTAATCCAAGTTCAGAAAATACTCATTTAAGGCAATACCATTGCCCACAGAGACATATCGGTAAATTATACACTTATAATTGTCCAATATCTTATTGATTTCCTCACTTAACAAGCCTTTTCCACTCCATCACTGAAAGCAAGGCCTCACTAACTAAACTTTTAAGACACAATTAGATATCTGCTAATTAACTAAGACAGAATTGCAAAACCAGTAGCCAGCAGTGTTAATATAAGTGCAAAAGACTTCCCATTGGGATCTGAAAACAGCTATCTGTGTTTGCACAGAGCTGAGCTCAGGCTAATAAGTCACACTAGCCCCCACCTCGTGTGCTTTTGCACTGCCTCCCCCTCTGCCTCTGCTCCCAAGGGAGTGCAAGGCTTGGGAGACTCAAGCTGGCTTCATGCAGGCAGTTGCACAGTCCATTCCA
The DNA here is from genome assembly GCF_000737465.1 of Haliaeetus leucocephalus. Lineage (NCBI taxonomy): Eukaryota > Metazoa > Chordata > Aves > Accipitriformes > Accipitridae > Haliaeetus > Haliaeetus leucocephalus. The sequence continues at coordinate 6,229,842 of NW_010972653.1, forward strand.
GAACCAGATTTGCTGGGAAAACCAGTTAAGAGACATCCTCAAAGTATGAGCATTAACCAGTTAATTTGTTGATTTAATACATGTATACAATATCCTGGAAAATGAAAACTTAACTGTCTTCCGTTAATAAACTAGCTCTTACAGTCACTTGTTAAAATCAATGCATACACAAAGCCAGCAGTCAGCATGGATTCAACTTACCTATTAACAGTTTTGAATAACACATTTCCTAAATCATACACAGCCAGACTTCCTAGTTTTCAGAACTGTACTGTCTACGGCAACAGAGCAGCGTGCACTGGAAACTGATGCTTCACAGTACTTGTGACACTGGAAATACACAATTCTTTTTATTACCTGTACATTTTTAGACACATTCTTTACTAAATCTTAGCTCATAACAAGCTGATGAACTGATTCTTGCCTAGTCTTTTAGAAAAAAGGTGCTGAGCACTGACTTCTCTATTACACAATTTATAGACAGCTTTTTATCAAAGCATCACATTTAACCTGAAAAACCAGGCACGTCATGCTAAAGGACATGAGTATTTCCAAACCAAGGAAGTCTAAGTCTGAAAAAAGATTTCACAGTTTTGAAACGATGAAAATTTGTTTGTTGGTCTCAATAAATCACAAAGAAAAAACTTCAGTAGTCATTTCAACACATGCTTTAGGACAGCAGCACAAACAGGCAGCAACTGCTGATATTTTGCCAGAGGTGCTAGATAGATCAATACTATTAAAAGCAGCTATAGGCAGTGCAATCTCTCATCTCCTGCCTTGCAAACTTTAATTAGATCTGTAAGACACTAGGCACATTCTTTATCATCATTATCATAAAAGATAATTTTTTACCTAAGCTAGCAGACAGTGTCTAATATCTGAAATATGCAGGGATACAAAGATGTAACATACTGATTGAGTTTCTTTAAAAATCAAACAGCAGCTTATCAGAGATGACACGAAAACAAATGCCAAGCAGATTAGGAATCCACCATATTCAAATTTTTAAATTAATATAATTCTCTTAATGTGAAAAAAAAAAGGTTTTCAAGACGCAACTTACTGAGTTAAATCTTTAAAAGACCTTAAGATATGTATGTTACAAATTTCATGGTATCATATATAAATTTTGTATCATCAGACATGAAAACCAAAAACTTCTTTGCATGTTTTTTCTGAGAAATGATATAACATTTTTGCAACCATACAGCTTTGCAAATTGAGGGTTAGAGAAAGACCAATTTTTGTGAGACCTGTAATAAAAATCTCTAAATCTAGCAAAACTGCTTTTGACCCAAACGCTTACACTAACTTTGATTTTGTGTTAATCAATTATTAAGCAGCTCTACCTTACAACTAAAATCATTCACTATTATAAATATTCTTTAAGAAAAAGTTGTCTTTGATACAGAATTGTTGATCTTAAGTCTATCAGGCTAATAAGGTATAATTAAATCCAGGCATTTAAGTGCAAGCTTGCAGGGAAGAAAATTACCTCAGGAACAAAACAGTAATTCCTTCTGTGCAGATTATTTTGAATTCAACTCCTTGCTTTAGTGGTTTTGGGAACTGGCAAAACAGGAAAATCTTGAAGAGGGTGTTTAAACACCTAACCTGGGTTTTGTTCACTTAAGACACGTTAATAATCCATTGCTAGTGGCAGTTCTTTTGTAAGAAGGGACATCAACTACTGACAAGATTCTCTTTGCTGAAGAGGCTCTTTTTAAAATATATGCTTACTGCAAAACAGATCAACTAAACGCACACTGTAAGAACTGATGTAACAGGTAGATGGAGCAAATTAATCTGCATCACAAGTAAGATTTCCCCCCTCCCACAAGTTACTTCAGAAAAGCTGCTAGGGGAATCAAGATACATAGACGCTTCTCATTTCATTGTGCGTGTATGACTGGGATGTGGAATGTGCTCTCACTGTGTTCAGACCTGTCCCAGATTTCCCTCTGATTTGAAACAGGAGGGAAAAGAGTCTCTCTCTCACTCCCCCCGCTCCAGTGCTGGCAGCCACCCTCCGCGGTACGGAGGGCTCTTACCGTCAGGTTCAACGGCACGTTTCAAGTAACTTTAAAGAAAGAAAAACAAACAGGTCTCTTTGCCAGACAAAAGCGGCTCACACGAAGCATCCGCAGCCCAGGCTGTCCAAGAGGAGGCAAAAAAAGAGGGGGCTCAGGCTCCCGCGCACCGAGGGGAGGCTGAACCGGCGCCGCTTTGGGGTCGGCGTGTTCTCGCCTCCCCGGGAGGGGCAGGCATCGCCTCACGAGCCTGGAGGAGCGGTTCCTGAGGGAAGGCTACCTTAAAGCATATGCCCGAGGAGGGGGGGGGTTAAATTTCTACATGCGGGGACTGGAAAGAAGATTAAATCCCACCTGTGCCAAGAGGCAGGCAGACGAACACACACGGGGGGAAAGGACACTCCAACCCCCCCGGACCGCCGGGGCTGCCAGGCCCCAAGCCCCACACGGCAGCTGGCGGCGCGGGAAGGAGGCGCGGCGGGGCCGAGGCGGCTCAGGTGTCGCTGTGAAGCAAGAGGCAGAGTGGGGAGGCTGGAGAGTTCAAGACTCCCTCCAGGTAACAAGGCAGATGGGCGGAAGCGACCGGCTCGGGGCTCCTCGGACTCCAGGAGGAGAGAGAAACGAGTGCTTGGGCTCCTCTGCCCCCAGGCTGAGAGACGCGACGGTGGGGGGCGGCCGGAGCCCCTGCCCCGCCGTGCGCTGAGGGGCGAGCTCAGAGCGGGGAGGCGGGCGGAGCGCGAGCTCCGCGGGCCGGGGGGCAGCAGCGCCTCAGCCCTTCCCCCCTCTCCTTTTCTTTCCCCTCTCCACCCGGGCGAGCCCCATTTCCTCTCAACGGCAGCCGAGGGCGCTCCTCGGGGCCGGGCGGGGAGAGGGAGCGGCAAGAGACAGCGCCGGTAGCGCCTTGTTCTCTGCTGCTGCTGCTGCCGCTGCCGCTGCGGCGGGCAGCCAGGCCGGAGGGGGCTGCGCAGCCCGCTCCCCGCCCCGGCGCGCCTCCCCTCCCGGGGCTCACCTCCTCGATGGCCGCCACCGTGTTCCTGCACTGGGCCATCCGGGTGGTGAAGTTGGAGGCGGTAGGTGACTTGTAATCCTCATTGGTCTCGGACACGAATTCCGACACGGAGATCTGGTCCGGCATGGCGGGGCGGGGATGAGTGAGGGGAGGGGAGA
>NW_010972653.1:6233051-6233417 GCF_000737465.1 Haliaeetus leucocephalus
GGAAAGCAGGCGGCTCCGGGGGGAGGGGAGGGCTCGGGGGGGCTCCCCCCTCACATCGCTCGGCAACGGGTGGCGGCAGCGCCCTCCTCGCAGCCCCGCCGTCTAGAGCGGTGTTGCTCCTCCGCCGCCACACAAGGAAATTCCCCGCACCCACACTCCTCCTCCTCCTCCTCCTCCTCCTCCCCGCGCGGTCACGCAGCACCGGGGGCCGGGCACACGCCCATCGGCGGACCGGGGGGAGGCGGCGGCGGGAGCTGCCTCCACACCCCGCCCTCCCTCTCGCTTTCTCCCTCTCACACACACAAGGGCGGAGGCAGGCCGAGGCGCGGCCGCATGACGCCCCCCCCCCCCCCCCCCATTCCCCCC
>NW_010972653.1:6233427-6267058 GCF_000737465.1 Haliaeetus leucocephalus
CCCCCCCCACTCCAGTCTCCACACACCCGGAGGAGACCTGCAGCCAGGCACTCGCCCCCCGGCGCCCGCCTTGAGAAGATGGCGGCTCCCGCCCTCCTTCCCGACCCCCGCCAGGGAGGGAGGAGTGGGCTGAGGTGGGGGGGAACAGCGCGGCTCTAACGGCAGGCACCGGCTGGGTGATCCCAGGGATAGGCAGGACAAATCCAGCCGTGTAATTAAGGCCGTGTTTAACAACAACAAAAACCCAAGGGCAGGGGAAGGTGAGGCGCAATGCCTACCTGATGCAAGGAGGGGCGGGTGGAAGCCCACAGGACAGGTCTCCGCACTGTCCTCTGTGGCTGCCCGGAGATGGCAGGAACAGTCACTTCCCTCACAGTTCATAATCTATATTTCGACAGTTTAATCTGTTTGACGAGTTCACTGCCTAGTTTCGAGGGAGCTAAAGTTGAGAAATGCTGTAGTTCCTGAGAGGTCTGTGTGAAAATACTTTTGGGCTAAGTAACGTTTATATCTAGATTCTTAGCTTTTTCTGTGCTCGGAAGAGGAAGCATTGTTATCAGAGGAGGAGACGCTTTGTTCTTTAATATAAAGCCACAAGGATTAATTGAGGCAGAACAGGCAAAACTCAGCCCCAGCAGTGGCATTCATGACTGATGCGGCAGAAGGGAGATTGGCAAGGTGTCACCGAGTGGGCATGGTGGTTGTTTGCGTTGGGAATCCGGGGATGGGATCCACGCTGGTGGTTTCTCTTGGCCTCAAAGCCTTTAGGACTTCCAGCCTGTTAGTGCAGAAAGCTTTGGAAGTCTGTATTTTGGCCCAGAAACTCTCCTGTGGCTCTTTCACTCCCCTCTGGTGATACAGTTATTAGCTTTCTATAAGTGATTCTTTATTACTGTGATTTAAAACTCTCCAGGGAATTCAGATGAGTAAGCAGGTTCTCTTTTGCTGCAGTTTGTAAAATGTCCAAATAAATAACTGCAGGCCTACCGAGATGTTACTGCCCTTTGTAATCCTTGCTAGTGTTATGAGAAGTTCTCCTTTAACATAAATGATTAAGCTTGTCAACCATATTTATTTTACTGGTTGTAGCAAAGCAGATGAATGAACAGTGACTATATGCATGTTCTTTCCTTTTTTAACTCTTACTAGTTTCTCCATTCTAATTGTTCCTAATTTTCTCTCATAAAAATTGCCACCGTTATTTTGCTTTTAACTTCTGTCTCCGTATAACTTTGTATTATTAACCTCTCTCCTTGTTAAGACTTCTGCATGTTTCAGTTAATGGGGCATGTACAGGTATAAATTGTTCTGATGCTAATGCATTAAACTTCCTGTCTGTATTTGTATGTCACATAATAAATGAGTATATTTGTGACTAGGTTGAGTATAAATATTCATTCTTGCTAAAAATATGTGTGATCTTGCATCTCCTTTTTTGTATCAGCTGATGGTGATACCTTTAGAGCAATACTTATCACACTATTATCCAAACTTAGTAAACACTAGCATTCTAAAACTGTCTATCCTACCTTCCAATGTGGTTTATTTATTTAGAAATTTTGAAGGGGATAAAAAACTTGGGGTCTGAAGGCAAATAATACTAGATTTTAACTTTTTACAACAGCTCTTCTATCAGGTATAGTCCGAATCTGCAGCATATCAATGCAGTCTCTAGTGGTTGCATTTTCAGTTTGATTTTGGAATATATACAACTAAGACAGTATCATCATGCAATGAATCTTTAAATTCTATAGACCATATTTACACAGCAGGTTAGGTGAGATGATTGCAGTGATATCTTCTGATCTTTAACTTAATAGATCAAAAAATTTGCCATCCTAATGAAACTGTGAGGCCTTTTTGCTTGACAGACTGAGCATTTGACTCAGCTCTCCTTTTTCTGAACCTAAAGATTTGTGCTTGGGTGAACCTTCTAGAAGATGTCCAGTCTTGATATCAAAACTCAACAGCTTGGAGAATCCGCTGCTTCTGTTAGTGTTTTATGACAGTGACTCGTCATGATTACTGTGTCTTCCAGCTATTGCTTGTTATTACAATTTTTTTCAGTAGGTTAAGGAGCTATTCAGTACTCAGACTTTTCTGCCTGTGAGCGTTCTTGTACACTGTAGTGAAATAATTTCTCAGTTTTGTTTCTTGATAAACCAAGCTGATCAACTCCTCTCTTTAAAAGAGGGCTGAGCTAATTTGAATTGCTTTGCATTCGCCACAAACCAAGATTGAGTACACAGATGGTGACTGTGGGTCAGCTGACATGTGGCAACTCGTTACTCTGCAGTAACACTTACTAGTGTGTGCGAGTCCTGCATCTCACTGAAAGGATGTTTTCTCAGCCCTTCCATCATTTTTATAGTGCTAACACCTCAGTAAATTATTATCCTGGTTCTCTATCCCTCACTGTTACATTAAAGAGTATCATTAGACTTTCTGGTCCCCATATCATATTGGCTCATCTACATGTCCACTCTGGCCTCTAGGTGTTTATGAGCGACACTTAATTTCAGCATCCAGCCCCATTCTTTGAATCTGTGAATAAGTGTTGCAGTGGAATGGCTCAATAATGAGACAGCTCTGAACGAGGCTTGCTTATGCAGGGTCTGGTACTACAGTTTTGTCTCTAGGTTTTTCCTGCTTGCTTGCTCACCATTGCTCCTTCTACTCTGGCTTTGGACACTTCTTTCTTTTCTTTCTTTCTTTCTTTCTTTACTAGACAAAATGTCACTGTCTTCTTTGACACAGTCATGCAGTTAGAGTTCTTCTACTAAAGAGAAATAAATAACAAAAACACTTTCCAACGATCCAAGCTCTGCACATTCCTGAAAAGCTTCTAGTCTTGTGGATATGCTTAGACTACAACTCTGTAAGGCGGTGTGAAATATCAGGGTTTAGGTCTCTTTCCCTTGCAGAAGATAAGAAAATCAGAATACTTGCTTTGTACAAACATTTCCTCCTACCCTCACTTCAAACCAGCATTAATGGTTTTATCAGTCAGTGTTCTTAAAACGACAGACCTTCAAAATCATAAAGTAGATTTAAAAATAACTAATTTTCTTCTCCCTTTGGTTTTTGAGCCTTTAGAAGTCTTATCTTTATGTCAAAATATTTATTTGCATCACTGCCAGTAAGAACCCAAACCAAGGACCAGGTGCTATACAAACACAGAACAATAAGGCAGCCTCTGGAGATCTAAGCATCTAAAATTAGCTAATGGAAAGGCAATTGAGTGAATATAAGGAAATACTGGAACATTATTGGTCTGTATGACAGTCTGTGATCTTTGCACGCTATTGCATGAATGTTCTCAAGACTTTTTAAGTAGGGTTTTCAAGAAGGATTATGAGATAGGCTGGGATGTTTAAGGGGGAGTTACTACAAGAATGAGGGTCAGGGTGAGAAAAAGTGCACAAGACCTTGTGTCTTTGAAATGTAACAGTTCGGAGTTGGATGTTAACATGGATCAAACAGAGGCAAAAGTTAATGTCTGTTTAATGAAAGGACATGCTAAAAGAGTTGTGAGAATAGCAGGGAGGGAACATGATGAGCTGGTTAGCATATGCGATGATCCTTCAAGCAGCTGCCTGGGATAGGACTCAAAATGTGTAAGGGATTTTTTTTTTTCCACAGCAGTCGTGTCATTGCCCTTCACTGACTAGCTCAATAACAGATTGTTTCACAGTATTTGCTCTGTCTATTTTTCTTTGATGTCAGTGTTTTTTCACAGAATTTCTTTCTTTGATAGCTTCAGATATTTTTTCTTGGCGTTCTTTGTATGTACTCAGTATTTACAAGGATTCTGAGGTGTATTGTTAATTCTGTTAAAGGTGGTTTGAGGCAACACAATAAGGTAGTTCATAGGAAATCTCATTATCCTCATTGCTTATCTTTGAACTTAAAAAATAAGCATGCAAATAAATGTTGTCTGTCAGCTGCTAATTACTGGGTGACAATTTTCAGGCAGGTAGATGTTAAACTCAGAAATTTGTGTAGTACACATGAGTCACAGCAGATAAGTAAAACACTGTGATAAGCCTTGTTACTGGATCCTGTCATTTTATACCAAGTCTTAACATTTTTTTCTTGAGGTATCAATCCCTGGTGTTCAGTTAAACACTTTCAAAACAGATTCCACTTTTGAAAATTAGTTCCAACAGTTTTGGAGAAAGGCTTCTTGTGATTTCTAAAGGTACAAATCCCCAAAAGAGCAGCTATTTGGTTATTTTTAAGTTTCTGCTATGATTTTAGAGGTCTAACTCATGTTTTCATGATACCAATTACAGCATGTAGCAGCTTTAGAATAGCAAATGTGTCTGCTCTTTAATGAATGAACTCGTGGCATTACTCTGTTGAAAATAATTACTACTTGAAAATATACTTGCTCTCATAGGTATGTTTCTAGAGATTTATTTCTACAAATGAGTGCAAATTCTGCAAATTTAAAAAGATATTTCAGGAAAGTATATTTTTCTCAGGTCTTTTTGCATTTGGAAGTGCCTACTTGGGAACCTCTGTTTCAAGCACATGGGATTATACTGTACTCTTTTGTACTCTTACTATGTAATTGTGTTCCCTTGCATTGCTCTTAGACTTCTGTGGACAATTTACAAAGATGTGTTTTTCCTAGTATTCATAGTAACAACAACACCTGCAACTGAAGTGGTAGCGTGTAGACAAAGGCAAGAAAGAAAACACAGAGAAGAGTGTTGGTATTTTGTGCTGTTGCTCTCAAAACTCCCAAAAGATATTATTTTAACAAGGGGAGTAGCAGGGGAGTATGCTACTTAAAGGGTGAAACTGGACAGGACTGAGTCTGTACACCTTTCAGCGTAATGAGAGTTTGGCAAAACTGCACCATAGTTTTAAATTTGAATTTGGTAATAGTATCATTATGGTCACAGTATTTGTAAGGTATGTCCTAGGTGAATGTGTGTACTCCCGTGTGTTATAGAAGAATGTTTCAGGTTTTTGGAATCCAGTGTTCTTTTCAGTGGATCAGACTGGATAAGTCTGCACTGGTCTCTCAGGATGCCCTCAAGTGCTGCCCCTCTCATGGTGCCTCAGGCTGGATTGTGTTGTGTGGATCAAGCCACAGGCCCCTGGGCCATCTCTAGAGCACATATCAGATGGGAAGCCCTCAGGGATACTGACTGCTGAAGAGTTACCTTGCTACAGTCCCAGAAAGATTCTTCTAATATTCATGCTGTACAGATTCTTTTTTCCCCCGGGTGGCTTGCTTCCTCACCCTTTGTCATTATCCCTAACCACCACAACCTTTCAGTCTCTGCACTGGTCTCATAAACCAGCCTGCTCACAGAAGGGGAGGAGAGTAACATCACAGAGGGAAACTCAGTCTTTCTAGTCCTTCTAGGCAATTGTAAACACCACTGCCATCGCAAATATTCACAAGAACAAGCACATCATGAAGGGTCACTTCTGAAGACTCATGTCACCTGGAACCACGTCATTCCTGTTGGCAGTTCAGCTGTGCCCAAAGAAGATAACACAATGGAGGTAGACTGCCTTTCCATAGACAAGCCTTTTTGATCTTACTCTGATCCTACAGCTCCAGATCACCAGTGAAAATAGTCAGGATCAGCAGTCTGTGAGCCACTTTTGCACTCACCAGACCGTATTCAGCACACTGCACTCTGTTGCATCAGCTCCCTGATGTATAACTTGGGATAATGTAATTTCTTTTCTGAGAAATTACAGAATTACAATTTGGTCCCAGAATCAGAAAAGTTTCAGGTGACAGGACTTACATGGAAGACAACTGAATCATGTTTAGAAGTGAAGAGGCATTAGTTCCCACGGGCACAAAGTGAAGAGACAAGAGGAATGTTCTTGGATTCAAGAATTTTTGGAAAGAGGAAAAAAAACCCAACCTGTATTGTTGTCAAACACAAAGCACCTTCATTTCTCTCATAAATTTGCTGTCAAGGATAGACTTCTGAAAGTCAGTTCAGAAAACAACACTGCTCCATTGCCCCACTGGAATTTGGAAACTAGAAAGTGGTCTCTCTTCAAAAAGACAAATTAGAATACTATGAAACCCTAAGAAATTAAATGCAGTTTCATCTGACTAGGGCCTGAGTGGGACAGAGAAAGAAAGACTGTCAAAGAAGGGAAGTAAGACTGAAGTTCACCTGGCTTTAACATGGAAAATAGGCATAGAAATTCAAAGTTTCCCCATTGTAATGAAGCGTGGCTCAAAACAAAGTGGAATTTAACAAAAGAGCATAACTCTATTTTCTTGCCTAGAGTCAGGCTTCCAATCAAGAGTGAAGCATATGTGATCATGTACTTCATGAATGTCTGTTAAATAAAATATGATGACCTTTAAAGTGGAGAATACATTTAGAAACAAAAATAAGTGTTCTAGCCTGAAGTCCCCTATCCTTGTATGGTAAAGTCCTCACCTCACCTATTCAAACTTAATGCCAGATCACCTGCCTTGAATGGGAATATCTGGCAGTGATGAACTAGCTGCCTTGGATGCCTTTCAGGGGCCATCCTTTGCTGCATTGGTTGCTTGTCTGCAGCTGATGATCTGGAATTCATGGAAAGTGGTAGCAAATGTTAGATTACTCTGCAGGACAACTGCTTGGTGATGGGGGCATGGCAGGCCCTAGGCAGTGCACAAAGGAACTCCCTTCAGAGGTCATGGTTCTGCTCTTGAATTCTACCTGAGCAAGGTCCTGCTCTGCAGGTGCTTCTGACACTTGTACTTGGCTAGTTTGGCATTCCAGACCTAGAAAAGGCCTGCATCCTCCTGGGGGAAATGCTTATAGCAGCTTTGAGTAGTAGGGAAACAGTCTACAGAATCTGTACAACTTGGTCCAACCCATGCCTCAGGAGGCTCTCAGGCAGGAAGGATTCTGTGGAGAAGGTCATTCCCTCAAGTTATACCAAGAAGACATAGTTGTATAGCACAGCACCATGACTATATGAATAGAATAGAATAGAATATTTCAGTTGGAAGGGACCCACAATGATCATCTAGTCCAACTGCCTGACCAATTCAGAGCTGACCAAAAGTTAAAGCATGTTGTTAAGGGCATTGTCCAAATGCCTGTTAAACAGACAGGCTTGGGGCATCGACCACTTCTCTAGGAAGCCTGTTCCAGTGTTTGCCCACCCTCTCAGTAAAGAAACGTTTCCTAATGTCAAGTCTGAACCTCCCCTGGCACAGCTTTGAACCATTCCCACACATCCTATCACTGGATCCTAGGGAGAAGAGCTCAGCACCTCCCTCTCTACTTGCCCTCCTCAGGAACCTGTAGAGAGCAATGAGGTCACCCCTCAGCCTCCTCTTCTCCAAACTAGTCAAACCCAAAGTCCTTAGCTGCTCCTCACAGGACATTTCTTCCAGCCCTTTCACCAGCTTTGTTGCCCTCCTCTGGATGCATTCAAGTATGTTCACATCCTTAAATTGTGGGGCCCAGAACTGCATACAGTATTCAAGGTGAGGCTGCACCAACACTGAATACAGTGGGATAATCGCCTCTTTTGACCGGCTGGTTATGCTGTGTTTGATGCCCCCCAGGATGCAGTCTGCCCTCTTGGCTGCCAGGGCACACTGCTGACTCATATTTAGCCTGCTGTCAAGAGCAGACTCAATGGATATGAATAATGACAGAGAAAAAATTTTATAGTAAAAAACTCTACATTCTTTTGGAGATCGCTAAGATATGCCCAGAATATTAGGGAGGGAGGAACTCTTACATAGTTTTCACAAATTTGTAAAAAATATTAGGACAGCTGTAGGTGAAAACTTTTGTGGGGTATGAGTCCAGTGCAAGAAGAACCCTGTGTCAGAGCAGAGCTCTTCCTTTTATAGTCAGTAAGGAAATAGCTGTCTTATCTAGGCAAGTTATCTTAGGAAAGCTACATAACGCGGATGTCTGCTGGTTACGCTCAGTCGAATTGACTGCTGACCTTTGTCAATGGAAATCCCCAATTCTCACTGCTGAATCTAATTGCCACAAACCTTTTTTGGCTATCTTTTGAGGTTACTCATACTTTTAATAAATTTCCATCCTTTTTTTTTTTTTCTTAATGTTATTTTCTAGTACTTGGCATACTGAAATGTGGAATAAGTTAGTATGAGGTGTCTTAATGGCCTACAAACTTCAGCCCAAGAATTAATTGCTGGAGAAAGGGGACCTGAGAGTGAAGGCTGGGAGTGGACAAAAATTAGGATTAGGTTGTCCTTATGGATTAGTGCTGTCTGCACTGTTGCAGATATGGCCTACTGTCTGTGCTTCTAAAGCGTCCCTGCAAGCAGATGCTTTACCAGGCACCACAGTGTCAGAATGGCGATGACACCTGGTTTATTATACCATGATACCATGAGATTGTGGAGCGTGAGACATCAACCTGAGGCAAATCTGCCTCCTCTGCCTTGGCCAGTTTCCCAAGAGTCACACGGCAGCCCAAGCCTCAGGCTCCCACATGGAGTTCCAGCCTGACTGCTCAGCTCCTTCTTGGAAATGGACTTGTGTGATCTGAAGGACCTCACAGAACTTGTACCAGAGTTTGAGGGTTAACAGCCAGTAGCATTGAATGGTGTGACAACAAGGAAGTGGTCTTTTGGAAGGGGAAGAGGAAGTAATAAGGATAGAGAGTGAAGATGAAGGAGTAGTGTATCCTGTCTTGTCCATTGTACAGGATGAGTCATGGTAGTGCAGGAACACGTGATGAACTGTATTTGCAACATCTGCTTAGAACTTAGAGCTGAGCTGTCCACAGAGTTTGGCAGCTCTTGGAAGAACAAAGAAAAACTTCATCTCATCTCTACAGTATATTGCCAGTCCATCTCTGTGCTGGAGGGTGGCGGACTGGAGAAGACTCAGAATGCAAACAGGCTCTAGGCCATGCAGTGCATTCCCCTTGCAGTACAGAGAATGTTAAATCTCGAATTAATGTCGTATTTTTACTTGTGTGCTCTTGTGTTCTTGCGCACTGGTCACAGGCAGAAGTCGTGATTGTTGAAGAGTATGATCATTGCCTATCTCAGTTGCTTCTGCCTGGGGAAAGCGAATTGAGGCAGCACATCACAACAGACAGGCTTCTCAAAAGCACGTAATATAGAAGGCAGGTTTTGAGTGGCTAGCAACCTTGGGCTGAGATGAGTGTGGGTGTAGGTGTCTGACATTTAATGTAGGGGTATTTTCTCACTGGCTTAATCAGAGTTGGTTGATTTGACCTTGATGCTGTCTCTGAGGATGATTTTACAAGATAGGATTGGTGCAGCCATTCTGTCTGCCATTTCAGACTGTGATTTGTGTATCAGGATTTTAGTTACAAAGCTTTGATTCAATTGTGAGTCTGATTTTATGGAGTTATCAAATAGGAAGTGCTTCCAGACTGGTGGGCAGTGTATTTAGAATTGTGAATATGTCTGTCTTAAGTTTCCATTAATAGCCAGTCAACATCTAGAGAGTTTGGATTTTTTTCTTTTACATCAGGGACTTTGTCTTGAGATACAGAAGTCAACAATTCAAATCTATGGCTTAGGTGAGTTCTCTGCCTTCTAGACTTGAGACATTGTCCCTCTTTTTCAGAAGATGTTTAAGTAATTGATGCAACTGAACATAATCAGCAGGCAAGACTGAGAACAGCCCCACTGAAAAACAGAGCATGGTGCATCTCCGTTGGGAGGGGCAGCTTTTCACTCCTGTAGTGGTAAGTTAAAAGTAAAAAATGCAGCATGGGTCCTGGAGTGCAATCAGCCATATTACTAAGTTGTTAGAACAGTTCCTGGCATAATAAGAATTTTGAATTCTTGAAGTCTTCCAGAGGATGTGTAAGCACACTTTGAGAGATAGGACAGTGTACTAATGTACACTAATATACACTACTAAATGTACCCTGTGTTTTAAAATCCCTTAAGACAGACAACAAGTTTGAGGATTACTATAAGAATGTTGTAATCATTGGACTTTAAAAACAGCCATGTCTTCTGCACTAGTTCTATGAGTCTAACCTTGCTTTCTTGGTATTTAGGTTCTGAAAGTGAAACATTCTGATTCCAATTTAAAAACAAAATTAATCTAAGAAAACATTTTTAATTTCCTTTGAGAAAAGTGAAACAAAAAGTACTTTCGTTAATACGATCCCTCTTCTCATGTAGTTCAATTTAACTGCTGATATGCTTACCCATCTCTTTATGTCTGATACCCATAAAGGGGTGAGACTGATACATATATGAGATTGGTTCTTCATCCTTTCCCTCTTGGCATCATGTTTAGGAGCCTGTTTTTGAACATGGATCTCTCCCAAACTGTCGGGCTCATCCTAAATATGTTAACTAATGCTACAGCTGTCACCTCACTTTGCTAAATCTAGCTGCTTCAGTCACAGTGGCCCTGCACTCTGTAGGTTTGAATGTAGAATTTTGTGGGTTTTAAGCACACCATTGTATTTCCTATGCTGTCATCTAAATAATTATGCAGTCTGCTCTCATTGCATTTATCATAGCACTACAGTCTTAACTTTGCTTGCATCTTACCTATTTATGCACAACCTATTACTAAGTCATTACCCTCCAGCCCTAGTAGCTATCCATTTTAAAATGCAGTCCTAAGTATGGAATTGCTGCCAGGCACTTTTAGAATTCATGGGAGAGTCTGGCAATGTTCCTGCAGTTGCAGGACAGTGGATGCAGGGACTATACTTGGATAATGCTGTTCAGTGTTAAATTAGACTTGATATGATAATAGAGTTTCTTAGAGTACAATTATAATGTTTTTAAGTACATAATAAAATTATGTGGGAAATGGTAAACAGCTGAAAAAGCAAAGCATAAGGATTTAAATAATCTCTGAGGCTGTTTCAAGAAGAGCAGAGGCACTTAGGCAGTAGAAAGATGCGCATGTCAGAAATTAATAGATTAGATAGGACCTGAAGGCTTACAGACTTCAGAGAGAAAACAGAATGAACTAAAACTAAATCAATATGGCAAGATGTGTATTAATTTTCCCGTCTCGCTTATTACTTATTAAACACAGTTTAAGGAAACAAAATAATTTCATTAAACACGGAGGATTGGGATAAGTAACTATCTTTAACTCTTTGAAGTTAACATTTATAATGGTAATAATAAATCCACTACAGGCGAAACACTCTAGCTTTGAACTTTGTCAATGCGATCATTATTTTGCCACTGAAGAGAAGGCCAAAAAAATCAAATGTTTATTTATGAGACATTTATTGTGGATAGAGAATTAAATCATAAGCATGAATTGTAAATAAAAACCATTGGTGGTTAATGGAAATAACAGGAAAAAACAAAGAAAAATACAGATTTGTCTGAATCACTGAATTATATACACTGTTAATGTTTGCTAAGTAACAGACAATCTGAATGAGGCGTACAAGGTCTTCAATATGTACAAAAACCCAAGAGTGTTATAACAAAGACCCTCTTTCATTGGTGTTATCAGCAGCTGATCCCTACCAAGCTTTGTAGGATTAGTGGCAGACAATGACGAACCTCAGTAGAAATGTACAGACTTGCATGTGCCACGAGGTTCAGTCCTTTTACATCAGCTTTATTTGTGTTTGAGCAGAGTTGCACTACCTCTCTTAAGGTATCTGCCAGTCTTTATTTTGGTGTCACTAATGACTAAAAGGTAGTGACAAGTGGTAATGAGTACACAGTTCTCAGTGGCTAAAAGAATGTATCATCAGTACCCAGAGGAAAAAGAGAAAACAATGCATTGTTAAAGTCTAGATAAGAAGAAAAAGGGACACAATCATGATGTGCCTTAAAGTAACAAAAAAAGAGATTACTGCCTCAAAAAATGGTTTAAATAGTCCATGAAGAGTACTGATGTTTAGAATCCAAGGAGATGTAATAAGCTGTGCTGTAAGTAATGAACTTTTCACGCCTTGGTACAAAAAGCTATGAGCGTATTATCAGTGAAGAGAAACAAATCACATGCCAGCATGTTGCTTGCTGTGTAGTAGCTAGTAAGTTTATCTAATTAAAAATAATAATTTAAAAAATCCTTCATTTATGTTAACATTAACTTTTACAGTATCGTATGAAGAAAATAAAAAATAATTACTAACAACTGACTTGCCATTAAGAATTCAAATGCACTAGTGCTTATATGCATTGCAGTTGCTTTCTGCGATGCATGTAAAGAGCCTAAGGCAGCCCCTTAGTTCCTCTGCATTAATATCCCAGGTATGGTACATGAAGATCTGGCTCCACAGAACTGGACTGTCCATATGGGTCAGAGTAAGCTGAGCATGAGAATTTGCCCCATAATTGCCATGTGCATGAATGGCATGTCATGGAAAGTATCTTCACTGGATTGAGAGTTGATGTGATCTGCTCCCTCCTGGGACCAACAGTGGGGCTGCCCAGGAGATTCAGGCTCTCTGAGCTCAGCTTATTAATTGACTGTTAGCTTTTCCTAGCCTAAATTAAAAATATATGAACAATATTTTTATTAAACTTACAGATCCAAATCTAAATCCTTCTTGCTTTGTTATCCACATAACCAGCCTCATTAATCTGAATTAGATTATCATCGTGAATTAAAAAAGCAGGATTTGATCATTATTTCTGTGTGATTCATTTAGGTTTAGGTTAACAGTATCTATAAATAATGTAAGACAGTCTGAAATTCTTTTCAGAAAAACAGAGGCACCACAGTTTCCACAGTTGTAAATGGAGCATGTGGTTTCTGAACACCTCTGAAATGAGGCTTCTCTGGTGCAAACTGCAAGCAACCTAATTGACATTTATGGCTTTACAATCTAATTTTGTCCTGTAAGAGAGTAATAGATTCTGCAAAAACTTCTAATGAATTCCCCTATATGCTTCAAAGCACTTATGCCATTTTGAAAGCAGCTCAGACTTTTTCTGAAGCATTTTTTAAGTGTTTGAAAACTTGTTGAGTACATACTACATTGTTTCATCTCTAACCAAGGGAAAAGAATTAGTGCAGTAATTTGAAAGCAACTTATGAGATTCAATCAAGAGATTTAATATAACATTCCAAGGAAGTCACATGATTTCCATTCACATATTTTCATTATCTTTACACTAACAGGCAACACAGCACTTTATTTCCAAAGCTATTGTCTTATGATAACTCTCATAAGAGAGCCATTACAGTGCACAGTTGTTTTTGGCTGAAGGTAGAGATTATTTGCTTTATGATACCTATCTCTTTGGAAAAAAAAATATATGTGGAGGAAGTTCATTAATGCAGGATGTCTGATTATTTGATCAGAGTGGTCTGTGGTCCTTACGGCTTGAGTAGCTCTGTATTTACTTTTCCATATGTACAACTGCAAAATCAGCAGGGTAGGTACACTCTACCAAAGAAAATTCTTAGTTTCCTGCACTTAATCAAAAAACCAGTCTAGATATTGGCAGCTCCTTTTAAAAAAATGGAGAGATACCACTTTTCCCAAGTAGGAAAAGGATAAATGTAGCTGCAGACAGTTTTTCAGCTTCTATAAATGTACTTAAAAAAGGGAAAACGAAGACAAAAATACTTAGCCCATATTTATAAACGAGTTTTACAGGACAATTTATGGAAACCCAGAAAGTGGAGTTAATTTTCACGTACATATATAATGAAATTTAAAGTGCATGTATGTTAAATATGTATCATACTGATGGATTCTTTATAAATGTGTAAGAGAGAGATTTATTATTTATATTGCTCCAGGACTGTACTAGGTTCTTTTCAATAAAAAGCAGGATGATGTGTTTCCTTCCTCAAAGAATATAAAACTCCACTTAAGCAAATAGATTGGATTCTGTACCTTTAATTTGAAACAAGCTATTTTATGGGGATGGGATAGTGTGCAAAATGAAATATAACCATAGTTGTTAAGGTTTGTGACATACTGTGTATGGCTTAAGCTGTTATATCTATTCTTATATACATTCAATTAAAGAACCTATCTTCAATGATGTATTCTAGGACACTCCTGGGAACTAATCCAATGTCTTTAGCTATCTGTTTTACATGAAACCAATTATTATAATATCTCTAATGTCTAAGTGGTATTGTCATGAGTGCCATTTTAGCATGGTCCAAAGTATTTATTTCTATGAGATTATCCATCTACTCTTCAAATTTATTATGCTTTCAAGAATATCCACAGAGTCACATTAGCATTTTTGTATCCCACAGCCAAATGTTCAAGCAGAATTTAATACGAGATAAATAATCATCTGACTAAATTCAGTGCTCTCCACTTCTATTTACATAAAATGACCTCTTGCTGGTGCTTAACCTCTCTCTATCCTCATTCTAAGTTCACTGTGACAGCCTATGTGCATTATTTGTTATAATCCTCTGTTTTTCCCTGGTGCTGTGTGATGCTAGCTCAGCTCTGCTGTAGACTACAATCACTGTCTGGAAAACTCAGGGAATGAGAATGAAAGCAATGTTATAGGAGTTTGCAGAATAAGGGTTCTGTCTCATGTTAGCACAAATTATCATTTTACAGCAGTAACAAAACGTACCCACAAGCACTGAGGTTCAGTTGTGCCACTATTTGACCATGTGTCTGAGCTAGTGCAGTTTTCCTTTGTACAATTCTGCCTTTCCAGAAGTACAGTGGGGATAATTATCTAGTCCAAAAGAGTGTTTAGACTTTGTGCATTAACATAATGCTTGTTTGTTGCAAAACAGTATGTCATTTTCCTAAGTTATTATTAGCAGATTCTGACTTCCTATTTGCATGTAAAGTGCTGGTTTTGTGGAAACCTCCAAACAACTGTGAGGTAGCTAGGCATCATTATCATTACTATTGCCATTGTCATGGTTTGTTACTGGTAGCTCACTTTTACTAGTTGACATTGTGTAACAGGCACTGTATGAGCTCTTCAGTGACCTAATATAGAAGTTCTTTATTGAACTCATTTTATAACAAAATTTTCATTTATGCCAAGAAGTTATAAAACCTATCATCAGAACAAGTGGAGAACTTTGATTTAGTGATGCTTTGGACTCACTTTATAAAAGGAAAATAGCTAAAATGTAATGGAGTGGCAAAACACAGTACTTGCATCTGAAGCACAGGAATGGGAGGTATGCAATGATTCAGTGGCAAGGTACAGTGGGATGACCTGCTTTTTCATCTGAGTGAATTTACTGTATGTCTCATGAGGAACTTGCCCAACAAAGGTTTAAAGAAAGACTACGTGTTAGGGTCTGTCTTGTTAGGGAGGACCCAGGATGATTTAAAGCTTTTCAAATGAGACATGTACATACAGCAAAGTGTGTTGTCTCAAAGGAAAAAAATGTAGTTACTGGTATGACTATGGGGAGGCAGTAGTAACACTGCATTGATGGATGGATGCCTGCCTACATGAGTAGCACTTTAAAGGCGGACTATAGCAAGACTGAATATCTAGCTGGAAGCTCATCTTCTAAGCTGCTCTTGTCACCTGCTAGCAGAAATGTTGCATGCCACGGTTACTCTAGTATAAGATCTCTCAGTGCAAAAATCCTGAGATCCTGTCTCTTCTTTCTGAGGAGTCTTCTGTTGGAAAAACATGCAGTTAGCCTTTCTTCCACTAGGACTGGAAGTCTATTGAGTCTGCAAACTGGAAATGAGCCTTGAGCTGAATCAGACTTACTGACTCAGTATCAATGGGAAATACACTTCTGTTGGCTCCTTCTGTCATACACTTATCAAAAATGCTATTACATTAAGAGCATTTTGGTTCTGTATGCAATGTGCAACGTAAATAATAACTTCTTTGACTTTCACTTCATGCAGGATTGTGTATACTACATAGCTGATCTGTAGCCGCTTTTGCTTTCATTTTCCTAATTTCTGTGAGTTAAATTCTTAATTGCTAGCCTGCACTAACAACTTCTTGAATTAAGCTTCCTCAGGCTGGTAGTGATGGTGATTCTCAGCTAAAACAGTAGTAAACATGCATTGGAATAAACATTATACAATGGTAGATGTTAACAGAAAGGAAATTATTATTTATTGAGTCTTGCTGGAGGGGCTAAAATAGTATAAATAAACAGAAGAGAAGACAAAGACCAAGGGAAGTACAGTCTACAAAGCTAATTTAAGCATGTTTGAAACCTCTGCAAAATTCAGATGAAAAATGAAAGGATTGCTTTATGATATTCTTCTTGACTTGGCCTGAAGTCTTATACTACAGTAAAAAATAAGGATTTATCAGCAAGGGTGAGTATGTTGGTATGTATAGAGCATTATAGGATTCCTCGTTTAAGAATAACTCCAAGAAGTTACTAAACACTTCAGTGGAAAAAAGCAGCTGAAACAACAGCAGGCTCCACCCAAAAGAAAGCATATATCAGCAGAGGAATGTGTTGGGTATTGCTTTGTTCTTTTTTGCTTGTCTTTACAAAAGAAGGCTGAAACATCACTCGGATAAATAAATATGGAACAGGGCACACCCACAGAAGTCTGGTACTGTGACCTGAGAAAAAGCTGAGAAAGAAAAAGAGATTTTTGATCAGGTTTTGGATGGGAGAGATTTGGGGATGGGAGCTGTAGGATTATGTACTATTATTTTTATTTTTCTTGTATTTAGAGAAAGAGAACCTGTTTGTAAGTAAAGGAAAGAAACACAGTAATTTCCCCAACATAAGCTCCCCCTTCTCCCTGGAACAACCCACACAGAACCCAGAAAACAAGCTAACCTTTTGGATCAAAAGGCAGTAAGAGTGTGTGTGTGGAAGCAGGAGATAGGAAATATTAATAGGTGTTCCAGAATGTCTGTTCTCCCAGGATTCATTTTACCACCACAAAATCTGGAATTGGATGGTCATAACATATTTTACATTGTCATTCAGCACTGGAGTATAAGCAATAGCAAAGCAAAGCACTAAACAGCATGTCAGCCTGTCCTTTTGGAGGCAACCTGGCCTGCTTCCGGGCTTCCTCCTCCTTGTAGCACTGTGTGAGCACACCCAGACAGTTGAAATGGAACAAGCAATGAGATTCAGGTACACAAGTGCACCAGTAAAAGGGCCAGATATCTGCTAAAGGACCAGCAAAACCAGGAGAAGCTTAGCAAAATGAACATTCCATAGGGGGATTTAAGTGAGGGGTTGGGGACTGTTAAAGCAGTTCCTGTGCTGATCTTCTATTTCATTGTTATCATTACTTTGCATAGTCAAATCAGATCATGCAGGTAGTTCAGTAAAATGGGTTTGATTGACAGAATAACTACTGGAACCATTCTGATGCTATCTTAAAAAACAGGAGGTGATTCCAGAAGCATTTCTCCAGAGCTACTTGTTAGTGCGATACACTGAAGGACTTAAGAAGAGCTGGATGAAGACCTTAATGTGGTTTAGCAGTATTAAATCCACAGAATAGTGCCCAAATGGTATTTGCATTTGCTCCTGCAAATACCATTGCCCAAATAGGTGGCAACATATTCTATTTATACAAATCCAAGTTATAAAATACTTCTGGTTTTGGTAAATACGAGTAATTCTTTTTTCTTTCAGTAAAATTAATTAAAACAGATTTTAATAAAGGTAATTAAAAGAGCAATTGAATAATAACTTGAAGACTTAAGAGGAACGGCATCAGTAGTATGGCTTGTAGAGTTGTCTGGGCCTCTGATTTCTGAGCAAGAATCCTTTCAGTGTAATAAGAGGGGACTCTGATTACAGCAATATTCTTAACTAAATCCCTGTAATCCTCTTCCATATCTAATGAATCTCTTTATGGCTTTCTCTGCTCTAGGATGCAAATGCAATGATGTGTATTAACTATAAAATCATAAAAATTTAGGCGGACGTGGCACAGCCCACCAATTCATCCCAAGATCGTACCAACATGTTCCTCACGGGGCCTTGTGTGAGCAGCTCCTAAAGGCTTAGAGTGAGTGTAATCCCTGCAAACAGATTATTCCAGTGCTGTACTTCTCACCATTAGAAAGTTTTGAAGACTGTTATGAGGCCTTCCTTCGTCTTTCCTCCACAGAATAAATAGCCCTTATTCTTCTAATCTTTCCTTACGGTTCTAGACCTCCAATTGCTCTTATTGCTCCCTTATGGATTCTGTCCAGGTGATCATGTCTTCTGTGGTTTTGTTGGAGTGAGAGCAGATGATGGAGAGTTAGTGCCAGTGGCCAAGAGACTGCTGCATGGTCTGCCACATTCTGCGTATCTGCAGCTTCCTCCACCACGTGACCCTCAGCTTTTGTGCCCTAAGTGTGGCAGTTGCTGTATTTTCCCAGAAGACCAAGATGCCTTCTAGTGCTGAAAAATACTTTCTACTGAGGAACAGCAGATTGTAAGGTCACTAGATGGGATGGATGCAGCAGGACACATGATGCAGCACGCCAAGTCTGTGATTTAAATCATTGCAGTTGCCCATACACCCTGTCTTTCAGAGCGGCCATTGTCTTTGTGTAGCTCAGCCCTTTGTTACGTTTTAACAAATTCTGTTACACTTTACCAGATTTGGGTTGTGTTTGCACTTGTCTTTTGCCAAGCAGAAAAGTTGCAATAATAATTTTGGGGGCTATTAAGACAGCATTGGGAATAATCAATGAAATAACAGCCTGGTCTGGCGTAGGCTGGTGGTCTAGGATGCAGAGCAGGGCAAGCACCATTAAAAAAAGACCGGGAGCAAGATTTTCAGAAATCAATTGTTTATTGCTTTCACTCCAGCATATGCGTAATTTCACAGGGATTTTGCATAAAATAGCCAGTCAGGGCATTTTGCACAATTTGCCCCTCCCATTTATCCTGGGTGAGTGAACAAGCTGTGGCAGGCACAGGTGGTGACCGTGGCTCCATTTGGGCTTCTCGCTCTCTGCCTTTTGCCATCTGCTCCTCTTTGCTCCAGCAAATACCATGCAGGAGACAGCAGAGAAGCAGAATCCTGTTAAGGTTAGTCTGAGATCTGACTCTCTTCCTTTTAAGGGCTATTCCTGTGGCCCTCAGGTGATCAAGCATATTTTCTACAGCCAATTCCCCCATATTTGGAGCTCTTGTCATAGCTATGAGACATCTCTTCTCATGGGACAAGATGGTTTTGGAGGGGGAGTCACTCTATCTTCATGGCTAGAGTGAATTCTTCACAGAGAAGTCTTAGTTGAGTCCTCTCTCTTTGCACAGTGCTATGGTACCTGAAACTGATCACATCTGGGCTGCTCTGGTCCTGCTGTCCATCTCAAACCCAGATGCCTGTTCCTATCCCTTGCATTGCACAAGCTCATATAATTATGTGGTGAGCTGGCTCTGGAAGCCGCTCTGGCTGAGAAATAATCACTTTCTTGGTGGAGCTGTCAGCCCCCTGAACTGTCTCAGTGTGTGGTTGCATTAGAAGCAGTGCTAGCAAAAAGAAATGGATGGAAATGTAGTTGGGAAGTCCTGCAGGTGGCAGGACTACAGCAGCCCAGATTTAGTACCATTGACTGCTGTGCAATTGCACTGGCCCTTTCTGCCTGTAGTCACCTTGATGTGTGTGATTTACTTTGAATGGGTCCATGCCTCTTCACGCAGCTCTCTGACCACTTCCAGGTAGATATCCAGCCTGCTGCTCGAGGTAGAGGTGAAAGTGGTGTGTTGCTCATGCAGTAATAGGTTACAAATGGCGACGTTAAACATTTTATCTCCTACTGCACTAGGTGGTAATGGTAGGTGATTGAGCAGTGCACAGATCTCCCACTTACAACTCTGGAAACATGGCCTAGATCTCACACTTATGATTGTGGAAACATGGCCTAAGCGTACAGCTTTGCATCACTTCCTCTGAATTCCCTCTCCTATCTTCTTCTGAATATTTTTGAGAATGTGAATATGTTTTATATGTCAAAATCATTTGAATTCTAATCCTGTCAGCCAATACCCTTTCAGTCTCCTGCAGTTTCGTGTTGTCTGCAAATTTAATAGAAATGTTCTCCAGTCTATCATCCAGGTTGCAAATGAAACTTTGAATGAAACTGGACCTGGGCCAGATTCCTATAGCCCCAAGCTTGATAGAAAAATGGTGCTTGATTGATCCCTCAATTTTAACAGTGGTCCACTTAGCATATTGTTATCCAGTTAGGTTTTGTACCTACCTTCCATTTGTTTCAACTAAACATCTTCTAAAATTCATCCTTCCCAACTGCGTCCCACCTTCACTGTATTAATGTGTTCTCATATACCAAGATGATGGGCACTTTCAGGCACAGTTTAATTGACCTCTGAAGGCAGCTTATTTCTACACTTAAGGCCACTTGAACACATAGTATCTAATCCCCCCACAATGGTGAGAAATTAATATGGTGATTTCACAACAGAATGACAATAAATAAATTGCCTGTCACTGGAGTACATTTTCTGTTAGCATTTGCAGAGTCTGGAAGTCAGCATCTTCCCCTACCCTTTCTTTCATGCCTGTGAATGAAAAAGATCTTCTGACTTTTTTCACAGAAAAGCAAAAAAAGAAAAGCCTCATTAGTGGTGACTGTTCTCCGTAGTTTTGTAACCAGCAAGGCCATTTGTGCTTTTCTTGGTGGAAGTGGAACATGTATGTGGTGTCCCCATGGCAGTAAAGCTCACACATTGTTTAAAACAATAGCTCCTTGCACACATTGATAAGCAGTTGGGGCTGCAAACCAAGCTGCTCCCAAAGTAAGCCTTTATGTCTACATGCTATGATATAGCATCTTCAGTGTTGTTCGTTAAAATACTAGGTTTGTTCTTTTCTCTCACTGTTTTACAGTTCCCTACTTGCTGCACGTAATTGTCACTAATGTGAAGGAGATGGCAGGTAATCCCTGCCTCATCGGTGTTCTCTGTTTAGCCGTTCCTTTCAGTGGTAAACTGAAAGACAAGGAAAAAGGTGCATGGCAGTGGAACTAGAGAAATAATGTCAATTAATAATAGCTAAAGAAAGGAAAAAGGCCACTCAATCTTTCCCTCAGCAATTTGCAGAGGAAAGCTTAACTGAAGTCTTAAGACCAATACAATTCAATTCCATACATAAACCAGTTGCCACCTCCATTTTTGCCTGGAGGCCAATGCTTGCAGTCTGGCTGCAGTAGGTTTTGTCTAGAGGCATCTTTGGGTTTGCTTAGGGAGAAGGTACTGTTTGAAGTGTGCATATGTATGCTGCCAACCTTGAAGACATGAAATCTCCTTTACACATAAGCAATCGTCTAACAGAGTATAAAATAGTTAGCTTACCACAATCACTTTAAGGTGAGTGAAGAAATATTTTCTGCCACTGGATAGCATTTGTATGGTGATACAAGTTCACTGTGGTGATGGCAGTCAGCTCGGAGATGTTATTTTCTCTCTTCTTATACAAGAGAGAAATTGTAGAAATTACCAGGTTTTTTTCTCTTCCAAGTGAATAATTTTGCTGGTTGTGATAAAGAAGTCTCTGTAGTAAGTTGGATAGAATTAGGTCATGGCAACACGCAGTCAGTCTCTGAGTCTGCCAGATATGTCAGTTTTGACCTTTACTGTCCACAGTACTGGAGTTAATTATGACTAGACAGTACTTACCATTTTTAGTCTTCACTCAAATCTCTTAGCCAAACTGCTTACTAATGATAACGTAGTGTCTGTTGGTAGCTCGTTGTGGTTTTTTTTTAAGACTATGTGGCATCTACCACCATTGTAGCAGACCATGATAATGACCTTCAAAATTGCATTATGTTTAGATGTTACATCTGGACATCACTTAGCACAATGTTACTATGTCTATACAGTACAGGGGACATGAATTCCCCTTGGCCTGCACCTTGCTAGGTAGTGCATATTGCTATAAATTCAAGGTAAATATGATACCGCTCTGATATTTACTATTTGATACTCACTTTCTGGGATATAAATTAGTACCTGATTCAGGGCAGTGATGAAAACATCTTCAGGCAGAAAGACATTAAGTCCATATCTTCCCCTATGGCTGGCAGAAAATCTGTAGTGTGTGGTATTGCACGTCTAATTGTGACTTAGCACTTTCGGAAGCTGCCAGAGAACTTCCAGAAAGATGTTGATCCTGTCCCGCTACTTGGAAATAGTAGGAAAAATATAGCAGGAAAGGCAGGAAACCCCCAGTCACTCACAGAAGACTGCTATCTTGACATAGAGAAACTTAATCTGACAGCACCAAATAGGAACAGTTCTTTCAGAAAAAGGCTCAAGGTCTCTTTCAAGGGTATGTCTACTGGAGAAGCGTTGGGTTAATGTCTCCTGCAAGCAGGAAAAAGATCACAGTAACAAAAAGAGCTGTGTGGGAGGTCCTTCACAATATGCTTTGATTAAAGAAAGATGAGTATGTGTTTAATTCTAATGTTACTGTCTGAAAGAAGAAATATAATGCTTAAGAAAAATGTATTCCTAAACTCAGTGAAATCCACCACAGTCTAATAGCTTTAATACCAAGATATCTGCCCACAGTCTAATCAGAGAGATGTTTTATGAAGCAAACAGCTTCTGACACTACTATGACAGTGTCAGCCAACTCTTGCTTGAATAAAGCAGCCAATAAAGCTACATAGCATGTAATTTAAGAATTTTCTAAGCTGCCGATTTCACAACTATGGAGATTTTTCTCCTTAAAGCAAAGGAAGTAGGAATATTAGTAACTGCTATTGTAGGTTACCACCCTCCAGACTTCTTATGAATAAGATCTAACATTTCAAGCTTTAAGCACTCATTAATTTTTTTTAGCTCCCAGGAACTACAGTACCCATTTTATTAAATACCCTTTGAAGCTTCTCAGCAAGTTTCCTCATGAAATCCTGCTAGTTAATTCTGGTATCATTAACTAATACTCTTTTTTTCCTAAAGAGTTTACCCTTCTTTGTCAGTTCAGATAAAAATCTAATTGACCCAAAGCATCACAATAAAGCAATGATGCATCCCAGATGAAAAGACAAAGTGTAGAGAAGGATTCCTATAAGGGGGGAATTTTCACAGTCGTAGTTTCCCCCCACCCCCCGCAACCAATTCTTATTCTATTTGTTTAAACATTGAAGGCATTCTTTTTTTCAAAAAGACTTTTTTTCCATAAAGTTTAGGCCTTAATATAATAAATCTACAGATTATGTCAAGGTAGAAAACGTACTTCAGCTACAAGTTTCCAAGGATATATTATGAACAGTTGTCTGCAGAAATGTTGTTTTAACACCTCTTCCTCATAGACATCCTGGATACTCATGTCACATATTGATTGTCAGCAAATGTTTGCAACAACTTGCAGAAAGATTTGGGCATTTGCCCACAGCCTAAATTTAATGCAATTCAAGATATAAATATCACTGGTTTCAGCCTTTGCAGTATATTAGAGGCAGCAACTAGGTTTTCAGCATTTGTTTTTATATGGTTCCCTACAGAGACTGAAGAAACTAATTTCTTTCCCCAAGCACAGGAATAACAGATGGTGTCAGTCAGGTAGACCTGCCAGGGTGCAGAGGAACAGACAATCATGGGATGAGAAGATTTACTTTGGAAACACAGTAGAGAACAACAGCCAAAACATCACTTTTCATAATTGCTTGGGCAAGAAACTTCTCCTTCCTTCTTTCTTCTTCTTCTGAGCCCAGGACCGCGGTAGGGGGATCAGCTCAGATGTATTTGAATGCAGCTTGAAATTTAAAAAGGGGGGTTGGAGCAGGGACCAGACTGAAGGTCCTGCAGGAGGGGCTTGACTTCTGAACTGTTGAGCAGAAGGGACTCTCAGAAACTATGTTAACTTTGCTTTTCTCTTTAAAAGTTTGTGATGGATAGGTAGTCAGAAGAGCACACATAAGGCCTTTCTGTCTCTAAAATCTAAGAATATGTTCAAGTGCTGGCTTGCAAAAACACTTTTCTGTGTTGCAGCAAGCTGCTTCTGATTGTAGAGTTTATGGTAGTTTTGCGTCCAAGTGGGATTTGTAGTCCACCAAAGATGTCCCTGTGGGAGCTTTGGGTCAGTGAGAAGCTGCTCATGAAGCCAGTCACCATTTAATGAGGACAGGTGGGCTATAGTACAAAGTAGTGGCTCAGGGTCTCATGCTGAGAAAGAACAATTCCGAAAAATACATAAAAAATTTGGAATAATCTACTGGAACTGAGGCAGCATCCTACAGCACTTGAGGTTTTCCCACATTTACATTTCATTCTTCAGAGAATTCCTGACAGAAGAGGTTACATGAAAACCCATACATTTTCCATCCAAGAGCCAAGGCATTGGTTCATAGAAACCACAAAAAATTGGAATATGCAAATCATATGCACAGCTTTTCTCGTGACAAAAGGTTTGGTGTATCTCCATTCATAGAGCATTTTGAGTGAGAGTGTGAGGCTGTTTAACCTCACCCGGCAAAGCCCTTTCAGCTTGGTCACAGCTCTGCCCATTTCATATCTGTATGACCCATTCTTAATCGACAAAAAGGGTGTGATTTCCTGTCATGATAGCTCAGGGTGGGACATATCTGTTTGTGCAGGTGTAGACCACAGCAATACAAGATGCCTGATAAAAGCCCAGTGTGGTGGCTGTGTGGTTATGGTGTTTGAAGCAGATTGCTCTGTTTCAATACCCTCTCTCTAAAATGGAGTAACGTTAGGTTAAAAAAAAAAAAATTCAGTGGAAAAGTTTAAAAACATATATTCAAGTGAATATTGTTTTGTTCTACCTCCTTAAAAGGTTAATGTGTTAAGGAAGGAAATGTTTCACTTCTGTGTTACCATGCCTTTTTATAACTTTTATATTTATACTTACAATTAAAATATTTTAGAATTTCTCATTTTAGAAAAAAATGCTACTTTTTTGTCCTGATTTAGGGCAAAATACTAAAAAAGTATCTGTTTTTGTTTCTGACCAGCTCTAATTATTTATGACATTATCAGCATCTACATACGGGCAAAGCTGCTTTATTTTCAAGCAATTTTGTCAGCTCTTTGAGGAAACTGTGAAATGAGTGAGGAGGGCACAA
This sequence comes from Haliaeetus leucocephalus, assembly GCF_000737465.1. Lineage (NCBI taxonomy): Eukaryota > Metazoa > Chordata > Aves > Accipitriformes > Accipitridae > Haliaeetus > Haliaeetus leucocephalus. Next base: position 6,258,350 of record NW_010972653.1, read on the forward strand.
GAGCTATATATTTATAGAGCTTAGTTCCAAGTCATCTTGAGCCTGTGACAGCAGCACACAAGACAGCCTGGCCCTGAAGCGCTTAGGCAGGATGGCTGGTTTGTTGTCCATCTGGAGCACTGTATTCTGACACTTGAGATCATGGGATATTGAAAACACAATTTGCTGGATATCGTTCCCTGCCACTCACATGACAGTGGTCCTCTTCACACAGCTATCGGCCTTGAAATTCCTACCTCCTAAATTCCCTCTTCCCCCCCAAAAAAAGCAAAGGCGCTTAGTTGCCACTTGATAGCCTGGGTAACTGCTAAGATGCTGGGAGAAAAGGCAGCTTGAGGCAGAAAGTCAGGTAATAAGTAGCCTTTGTGGCAGATCGATCACAGGAGTTTGTCAAATACTGCTTGCTGCAGGGATTCCGGGCGGACTTAGATGGAGATTAACCAAGACCACTGACTGTAGGTTCGACTTTACGCTAGGCTGGCTGCTGCAGGAAGGATGTAGCTCTTTCCACACTACTGCTCTAAAGCCCCTTGCAGCTCTTCCCAGAGATCATAGTATCCTGTTATTACAATAAATTATATTCTAGACTACACAGGCATATGTATAGAAGTATAACTACTTTTCAAGTAAATGTGAGAAAGACAGCCCTTTCTGAGCAGGAATGTTTCTTCCATTCACAGCTGTTCCTCTCCTTCTTGGAGGTTTAGTCTGTTCCAGCTTACCCAGAAAATTTACTCAAACTCCTGAGCCAGCAAAAAAACCCCAAAACCCAACACCACCAAAAACCCCCCAGAACTCCTCAGGGAAGCAAACTGGGTTATTCATCTCACTTCCAAAAATCACCTAATGCTTTGGTATTAAGCGGTGGTGTGTAGGTAGCAGGAGCTGAGGACCTTTCAGGAAGTTGCGCACATACCTGATCTCTGCTTCCATTGCTTCCTGAGGACTCCAGCACTCATGGAGCCACAAAGAGCCCTGAAAAACCCTGATACTTCAGGGTTTATATTAAAATTCTAGTTTCTTAGGAATACAAAGATAATTTTTTTTTAGACCTTACCCTTTATTGGCATGATGATTTATAGCTCTGTCTGTAGCATTAGTCACAATATTTTGGAATTTATTTCAGTAACTGTTAAGAATTCTGCTTTCAGATCTGAAGTGCAGCTGAAAACCACACTAATGTAAAGAATGGGTAGGAAGAGTGGGGATTACCCAGGCTACTGGAGAAACTTACTCCATCCTGCAGTCAAATTCCTCATGCACTCAAAAGGGAAAGCAGAGGCTTTTAGTGAGTATAAATTAGTCTGGCAATAATAACTTTAATTATGGTACAACCACGAGAAAATTCTAAGTCCACTTCATCCTTCCTTTCCAAAAGTCAATTCAGCTTTCTTCTGAGAGACGCATATTAAAGATTTTAAAAACAATTCTGTGTCCCATTTCCTGCGTGGGACCTTAATCTTGTCAAAAATATTCATTGCGCTCAAAGGTTATTTCTGTCTTGTTTTGACGCTACAGATTTAAAGAATGAGATCATTTCTGTTGGATGCCCAGCTGTTTAAGAATCTGCATCTCTTTTTAAGAAGCACGAGAGGAAAACACAGTGTCCTTGCCAGAAAAACAATCAGATAATAAGATTGCATTTTATTTAATTGGGAAAAAAGAATCAGACATAACATGGTGTGTGGATGGATCAGCACAGACAAGAATGCCTGTGACCCAAAAAATGTTAAATCTTGAAGTGACTGCCATACTGTGTGTGGAATTACTTTTACCTCTTGCACTGTAGTTTTCCATCTTCACTGCATAATATTCCTAATATGCTATATTTCCGTGTTGTGCTAATTCTGCTGATTTTTATCACAAGTCTTAGAACCATTGTTTGTATTCTTAAGGCCCAGTTCTAGAGGTGGTAGAGGAGGAATCTTGGATATCATTTTAGTTAAAGGTTAAATTTTAAACATAATGAAGATCAACCTAGAGTTTCTACAGTATTTCTGCTGCTCATCACTTGATTTTTTTTTTTAAAGCTGGGCACTAGCAGAAGAGCTTATGTGTTTTAGATCCTTACACAGTTAAAAACACCAGTGGAAGTTAAGTAGAAGCTGGAACATGCAGCAAAATTATTATTCCAAATTTTATACCAGGGGAAGGTGAAAGAGAAATGCTATGCGGTTTGCTCAGTGGTTAACATGCAGTCACTGCCTTGCTGTTGCTAGACATTTTGGATGGAATACAATAAGGTCACTATGTTTCCAGATAATTTATCTTTTTCATCCCTTTACCATTCCTTTGAATTATTTCTTATTTAAGCATTGTTTATGGGCTTTGAATTTAAAGGACCATTATCAGAGTTTGAGATACAAGAATTATAGTAATTTGAACAAATTTCGGCATGCTGATTGATTTATTATTATGTTTGTAGCACAGAGTGTTTAATAATGGCAGAAGGCACTTTTCCGTTACATGGAGTTGTTCAATTATGAATTCTGTGATGGCTCTAGAAGTGGAAAGAATGACTGAACTTGAACAATAAAGCAAAAGACAGACACTGCTAATTCTATGCTGGGATGCAGTTAAAGACAGAGCTCATGGGAAAGCAAAGTACTCGCACAAATACAATCATTATATCATCAATTAATTATTATTCAGAATGTTTTCCACCAAATTCTTAATGCTGAATGCTGATAAATGGAAACAAATTCTGAAGCCATCCCTGCTGGTATACTCTTACCCTTCTGAAGGGATGTGCAGTTTTATTACAACTGCTGAAGACAGAGATACAGAAGAGTCTTACATTTGGTCTGTTTTGATGATGTCTTGATAATTTGCTACAGTGGCAAACAGTTATACAAGGATATACTGGATATTAGGCAGAATCTCCAACAAACACCTCCAGTATTTTTGTAACCAAAATGCTGTTGAAATTTTAAAAAGGTAACGTTCCACTGAATATTTTTATTATGTTCCTACTCTATATGTTGACAGTTATAAATCCCTCTACTTGAGGAGGTTGAGCCATTTTCCTGTTCAGCTGTTCTCTGTATCTACTGAATTTTGTGTCTTTATTCTGCCACTGTCTTCTACTTACAAACTGTCACAATGGAACAATCACTCTTAAACTGACAAAAGACTTTTTTTGTACAACGTTAAATAACATAATGAACTTTCAGCCACCTGAGGCCAAAAGACCAGCAGGATTTTAAAAGGAAAATAAACCCTTGTTCTCACAGGGATATTTGGAGCTTTCACAAGCATGGGACGTGATGCTAAGAGGTTATAAACCACCCTGAATTTTACTTTCATGTCCTGAACACCTATAGAGCATGCAATATGCTGAAGTGCTTTTCAACCCCTTGTTATCACACACTGCTGTATCATTACCATGTTAAAATCATACCTTGTGCCTTCTTGACCTCTGGTCATGATGCCTTTTGCATCTTTCATAACTCTTCTCCTTTTGGAAAGCAGAATGTTTGCCAGAGGACAGTGAGCCTTTCATGAGGACCTGGGCATGGCCTGCTGGAGCAGGCCCCTCTCTGTGCAGCACCGTCTCCAGCAGTGGCACTGGGAGGTAGGACAAGTGTCTTGGGGGCACGTCTTTGAAATCTGCTTTACAAGCCTGAAGAGCAGATGGAGGGAGTAACTTGGAAGTCCAAACAGTCCCTTGATCATTTGTGAGATGATGATGTAGCAAAAGAAGCAGGAAGAAGATATATATATGAAAATTCTCAAAGTCCTTTGACTGGAACTGATTTTTTCTTCAAGTTAACTAGCAAAAATTGCATTGGAAACAGCACTAATCTTCCAATTGAAGACAGCTAAGTATAGCTAGATGTTATAATAGTTAACGTCTGAAGAGGACCTTAATCATAGAGACAAAACTTAAAAGACTCTTCACCCACAAGAGAAAGGCTATACAAAAATCAGTCACAAATGGGAAATAGAAGGCAGAAAGGGATAGATTTCAATTTGATGATCCATGTAAGCTGAGGCAACAACTGCTGCCAAAACAGACACCCCTGCTTGATCCCATCTCCATGCTACAGCTGCCTGTTCCCATGCCCTCCCTTGCACTGGCGCTTGTCTGACCACCTAGTGCATGAGCTAAAGGAGCTGCACTAGCAAAAAATGTATTGACTTCTGGTTTTTTTAATTGGTAGCGTGTTTTCTGTTAGTTTAGATTTTTTTCTCTGGCCTGTGATAGGATCAGGCAAGCATCAGCCCAAGGGCTAAGGCCAAGGGTGAGGGGGACTGCATTTTAGCAGCAGCTTACCATTGGAACAGCTTTGCTGTGTTTAAAACCATACCCTTAAAGTCACTTCTTTAGAAAGTGTTTTGCTTTGTAGTTCCAACATCACCAATCACAAAAGAACATCCCTCCTTTAATCTAATTGTTAAATAATCTGCAAGGAGTGGGAAGCAGTAAACATTGTAGTGGTTGTAACTACTGCTTTCTCCTATGTTAGTCTGCTTTATTTCTTCCTGAAGCAAATGATGCGAAGAGCCTGTAGCTACAAGAGCCTTTACAAATGCATTTTATCTCCCTTTTCTTTCTTATGGTTTGTGCCTTTTTTTTGAATAATGGAACAAAAACAGTTTCAAAAGACACAGCTGTTAAGTTAACTTTTAACAGGAGAATGGTATATAGAGCAATTGTGACAAACTTTAAATCAATTTAATTCAGATTGTCATATTTTTACATGTCACACTTTTTTGAAGCGATAGATAGTTTCTTGCTTAATCAGTACTTGCAGCCATAAAATCTTCTCTGCAGTTCTTCAGGGAGTGAAGTACTGTTTCTTTTTCCCTTCCTCATCTTAAAATCCATCTTGGAAGAGCCATAAGGACCACTTATCATCTTATAATCTAATATTTTTATCTCTGGGATTTCCAGACTGTCCACAGCAAGCATGGAAAGAGCAAAACCAAATCAAACGTACTAAGCCCAACCTGTAGTTTCTAGATGATGCATGGTCAGCTGCACCCTGGAGCTCTGGTCATGTTAGTCTTGTACTGATAATGAGTTTTACAGGTGCATTTACCCTCCTCACCTGCATATCCTTCCCAGGATTCCTACCCTGCTCCATCCCAGTCCACATCCAGCTTGCTGTGAACTCTGCTGAGAAAACTCCTTGCCAAATTAGAACAAGTTGTACCAGCTGGTACAGTCACCTTAACTGTATAAACAATTTTAACAATATTTATGTGTTTTTCTGGCTTAGCTAAGTGCCCTCCTGAAACTTCATCTTTACAAATGACGGAGTAAAATACTGCTTAACATGCTCTGTGTGTCATAGTGTAAAAACTGTGAGCCTGTCCTCAGAACCTCTCAAGAAAATGGAGTTGAGTCTATAGGTCTAAAATTCCTTTTAATATAAATTACCATCTTGAGGACTTAGCCTCAGACACAAATAATTTGCTGTCCATATCATCATAACTTTCAGAACGATTTCTGAGATTGCAAGTCAAGCACAAAACCTTCCATAACTGAATGAAAATAAAGGACATTTCTGAAGAAAGATACAGCAGCCACTCAGTAAAATGTATTTTTTAAGATGAAAGATTTTTTTTGTTGAAAGAACAATATTAATTCAGACATATATATGTTGATAATATATACACCATCCAGCAAAAAAAAAAAAAAATTGTGTATTGCAGGTATTTTACTCGTGGCTACATCTCACAGTGTGGTGAGCAAGAGTAGCCCATGGACCTTATGCAGCAGCGCCTCTTAGCGATAGTAGTAAATTCTGCATTTAGTTGGTATAGGAGCAGAAATATTTTTGCTTGCCTTACCTTTTACTTGGTTCCAAAGTCACTAACACAGCAGACAAACATTTTAACTTCCAGTAACTTATATCTGAGAATTATTCTTACTATTCAAGCCATAGTTCTTCTTACATTTATGGTTATGCATGGACATGCACTGCAATCTCCCCTTCAGATCATGGGTTGACATTTATCACATTTTTTTAGCTTAGATATACTTTTAAAATCTGAGAAAAATCTATTAGCTGTTATTTTTTTAAAAATTCATCTTAAATGTACTAAAGATGCTTTTTGATTATGAGATGTTCAATTGCTAACCATTGGAATTTCAAAAGAGATTGTGGTCTGAATTCTTTAGTCAAGAATTTTATAACAGCTAAACTGACTGAAATTCAACAGAAGCCTTTTATTTATACACAGGTATTGATATTACAGTATAACTTTTCAAACAACTTTTGCAACTCACTGGCTTTAAGTCTGATGACATCCTTTAAAAGTATAACAGAGGCCAGCTTGTTAGTGGGATACCTGATCAACATGACTTCAAAAGATTCATGAAAGTTAAAAAAAAAAGGAGTACAAGAAGAGTGTGAAGTACTAAGTGAAACTCATTTAATCCAACATGTTCTCTACAATAAAGGTTGATTCTAAGTTCTCAGCACAGATTATGCCATTTAACAGAAAAAAGGCATGTTTATTATTTTTAAACTCACAACTGTAAACCTTTTATAACATCCATAATATTTTGTTGGGAAAACCTGGTAGCCTATGTATCTTTCTTCCTATGCCTAGAAATACTTCATTGGATGCCAAGGATATCTGGGGGGAAAAAAAAAAAGTGATTCAACAGGTCAGATGGGGGACTATGATAATGAAGTAAGTATATAATTCTGTAATACATGTGGCACTAATCCTTGAACATGTCTAAAGACCTAAGTAGTTAATTCTGGCTTTCTTTTATGTTTTTCAAACATTTGCGTTAGAAGCTTTATTATGGGTTGGTTTAGAGATTCCTCTGGTTCCTTGTCATCTTTGTGAGACTCATTTTCTGTCAGACTACTTTATTCCCATGCTAACATTGGTGTTACTTGTCAGATAAGCTGGGGTTGTGTCCTTCTGAGCAAAATCAAGGAAGGAATCCCCACTGCCGCTGGGCACTGCTTGCTTGGCAACACCTGGCCTGATGTCCAGTGCACAGAAACAGCCTCATCTCTTCTCCCTGCTGTTCTGTTTGGGGTGGAGGGGGAAGAGGTGTCTGTCCATGAGCTTTTGAAGCTGCTGGCGAATTGCAGCCACATTTGGCAGAAGGTTTGGGTTTGTAAGGCAAATCAGAAAGCAAGGACATCCAGTCCGGGTTGAGAGATCTGATCTGCAGCAGCATTTTGGCTCTACCAAAACTCTTCTCCCACAGGTCTCTGTGAAGCCAAGGGAGAGAAGCAGTTATTGATGAAGGCCTCCAGAGGGAGATCCTGCCCATCTAAACCCGAGTGCCTAAATGCAGCTCCTTAATTCCACCCCGAATTCCTGAAAGTTTCATGAAACTAGATGGCCAGGGCGTGGAGAGGAAAGCTGTAAATACCATGGCTGAATGAGCAGCTGCAGCATGAGTTCACCTGTAATCGGTGGTGAGAGAGAATCTGAACTGGAAAAAAGACCGTAATCCCTCCAGTCATGGGAAAAGCTGTAACCAGAGTTCACAGACCTCATAAGCCCAGTCATCTGGCAAACCCTTCATTAGGTCCAGTCATTGTTCTTTACATGAGAAAGCAATATTGAATTATCAGGCGAGCAATGTAGGCCTTACTGAGTGTTAGCAATTCTTGACATAGCTCAAAGCAGTGTACAGAGAACAGCTGTGGTCGCTAAGAGATGGTACAAACCAGAAGCAAATCCCTGGCAAAGCCAGAAATGGATGTGTTTTGGATTCAGGGAGTTAAATTCACCAGAATGTGGTTATACCTGTTTAAATTAAAATATGTTATAACACTGTTTTTGAGATGACATTCCCCTGGGGTGAGCACTGGTAAGCAACTGTGTCTTTTCCAGAATGTTACTTGCACTAAGCTGGCTTAGCAATGGCATGAATTGCAGCAGTATGAAGACCACAAGTAGGAGGGGATGCTGAGGAGGGTTGGCTTTCCATGGCAGGTGTGATGAAGCCCCTGACTGGGCAGAACCATAGTTCTGCATAACACCTCAGAAATTATGGCAAGCAGAAAACATCAGAAAAGATGGTCCTGACCAAACATTCTCAAGGGTGACAATAAACATGACCGACAACTGTTCTATATCAAAGAGCAGTACCAGAACCAAAGAGCCTCAGACTCCCTTAGAGATGGATAAGAGCTGATCAAATCGCACTTAACAGTTGCTGTAGTAGACAAAGAGTTAATTTAATCTATCTGGTAGTTGTTCAGTATGGTCACCGGTAAGGTGTGTGTGTCACTGTATTTGTCCTTTGGGGCTGGAATAGCTACTGGACCTGACTGAGGGTCCCTTTCCAACCCTTGCCACCAAGATCAGCTGGTGAGTGAACCAAGAAGTATTGCCTGCCCTGACTGCTCTGTGGCAGCAGTCCTCAGCTGGTGCAGTGTTCATACCTGGTCATTAAATAAGCACTCATGAAAGTTTATCAGCTGAAAACACTGAAGAAAATGAACATGAAGGAGAAAGCACTAAGCCCTGCTATGCATACACCAAGGAGCTATGCCCTGATGCTGTGCTCCTGCCCAGGGCAAGGGTGATCTTAACCTGCTGCATTTTTTTTTAGAGCTGTCTAAAGACACTTTACACCTAAATGGAAACATCCAGGTCTTTAGTAAGTTTATATGCATGGTTTCACACTTCCAGTTGCTCTGTGTTGTCTCTCTCTGCTCAGTGTTGGTTAGACTCCATCTGAAATACTGCTTTGGGGGGGGGGGGGGGGGGGGGGCATTT
>NW_010972653.1:6267068-6305038 GCF_000737465.1 Haliaeetus leucocephalus
CCTGTTAGGATAGATGCTGAGAAGATGGAGGGGAGCATGCCAGGATTGTTAGGGGCCTACAGCATGTGGCCTGCAAGGAAGGGTTAAGGGAGCTGCACTTGTGTCACCTGGTGGGAGGAGGCTGAAGAGAGACCTAGTGAACAACAGATAAAAAGTTAAATTCAGTGGGAAAGAGACAGAATTAATATCACATGAAATCCTAGGCATATCCACAGAGCATAGGTACATGGCTATAAAGTGCATGTGAAATAAATCTGCTGTGGTCACTGAGACGACACAGTAGGTACACAACAACATCATCAAGCACACATCCACAAAACGCATCAGGCACACAGTTCATGTGATGGCCAGCCATTACACACTTAAACAGGAAGACAAAGCACATCCCCGAGGTTACAGTATACACACAGACCAACTTTTGTCCAATTTCAGATCAACTTCTATTTGAGTTTTCTGTAGAAAAATATACATTTAATATATGTAACTATGCAAGTACATCGATAACATATTGCTCAGTCATAAGGAGCTTGTGACTTTGTATGGCTGCACTGATTCAATTAAAAATATTTTTCATTTATCTAATACAACAACAAATAAGGCAGCATGTGACACTGCAGAGAGAAACAGAATTTTCAATTATCAAGTCAAAATAATGTAGAAAACCTGCTACATTAACAAAAAGAAAAGTGGAATGCAGAGTTTGGTAAATAATTCTAGAGTTGGGATTGAAAATGGAAAATTAAAAGTATTGATTAAAAACTTTAAAATGTTTTAAGAAAGTCCTGCTATGTGAAAATACTTATTTTTCAATAGTTTTTAGCATGAAAAATATTTGATGTGGATATTACCCCACAAATCACAGCTACACTCTTGTAGTAGAAACACCAAACTTCAAATGAGGCTTTTCTTATGTCTGCAAAGGTTGAACCCATCAGATATGTTCTTCATGAGTTATTCTGGTTTATTAGCTTATCTCTGATCATCTGGTTTAAGGCAAAGTCAGGTTATGTAAAGTCTTAACTAGTCTTCCATCTAACATTCTTAATTATCTTTACTTTTCCTTTTAATTGGCAACCACCATGTTTATGTCAGCCAGGTTGCAGCTGCATTTTGCTCGTCAGCAGCTTTCTGTACCAGAGAATAGTTACACTGCTTTGGCTTCTTGCTTTGATACTTCTTTCTTTTCTGAGCATTTGATCCCTTACTCATGCTGACAGTCGAGGCCAGTTTGAGTCACACTCTTGTGAGAATCTTTCTTGAATATTTGAGTATTACTACAAGATCTGTCACAGTGTGAAACATAGCATATCATGTTCCTGTCTAGAAATTACTTCCTGGAAGGCTGTGACCCTGATCCTGCATATACAAGTACACGAGGATGTTGATACTTGAATAACCTCCAAACCCACTGTAAATATCTCAAGCATAAAGCTATTCATATAAACATGTTTGTAAGTTGCTGACTACTGCAGACACATGTACTAAGATGATTAGAATACAATTGAATACGTAAGTTAATACAATCTGGCTTTGGTTTAATAAGGTGAAAACAAATAGATGAACAAAGTTCTTCTATTCACAAGCTCTTGAAAACTGTCGCCAGCATGTATGAATCAGTTTAGAGTGTAGTACCTGGTCCAAGTATTTTACAGCTTGGAAAGGGAAGTGAAGTACAGAAGACCAGGAGTGAAGTGCATCAGAGCACTGACACTGATAGAAACAGAGGCAATATTTTTGTCCCTTCCCCAAATACAAAAAATAGCCTGAACTGAATGGAAAAACACAGATGCTTGTCACCATCTTAGCCCAAGTTAGGCAATCACAGAATATATTAAAAGATCAAGAAAACAGTAAGTAATTGATCTATGAATCCTACTTTTGTTATGCGGGTAGACAGATACATAAAAATGATCTAAAAGAAAAACTAATAAACTCCAAGAATGTAATAATTATTTGGGCTGCAATTTCTAGATCTGTTCATGGAGAAATATAGTCAGGGGCTACACCTGACTGGTAAGGACTGTAAATTGCAATGCCTTGCTTGTGACAGAGGTCCATTCTGCCAGATGGTAATGAATCAAGCTGAAAGTTGACTGGTTTGGACTATTTCTCCCAGTAGCAAGTGATATATATCAAGTGTTTGGGCTTAATATTTCTAAATAAATAGCTGCCTTTAAGCTTACAGGAACAATCAAGTGTTGTAAAATGTTATTTCTTTTTGAAACTTCAGTAGTCTGATTTTTTTAATTTCTGAGGAAAATAAAAAATATGAATTCCAATATTGAATTTCACTTCCTTGGACTAAATAAATGTAGTTTCTGTGAAGTAATAAGAAAACAGAGATCTGAAACCCGTTCTGGTTTGTGTCCATGTGTCTCCCATCAACTGTTTCACCTTCTTCTGACCCAAGTACAGTCACTAAACTCAGGGCACTTACTCTCAATTACCTTGTGCCAAGAATGATACAAGCCAAGCATCACCGTTGAGTGAGACAGAAAAAGAAGAAAGTGAGGAAAGGGGAATCTGTGCACAGGAAAATATGATTGTGACATTGTAATGGCCTGAAAGTGCAAGTTTCAGTTAGTGAAACCTCAGCCAATTACCTGGAGCTCATCCTGATGAACTTCACACAGGAAAAACATGACTCCTCTGCAGCTTAAAGCATTGTTGCACTGCAGGGTGCTGATGTTTTGTTCGTAAGGAGCACTGTCCTGGGCTTTGGTGAGCAGGGCATCCTGCTAGCACAGGCACTGATGGAGCTCAATTATGCTTCCAGCTCCTTGCCAGCGCCACCTCACAGCCCTGCGGACAGCACCTCGTTGTCACCAGGCCTCACTTGGGCCCCTATAAATGCAGTGCCACTTGATTTCCTAGTTCACACAGCTTCTCACTGAAGCTACACAGAGATATATCTATCATCCTTCATGAGAGTTTTGCTTACGCGAGATGCTTGAAGAGCAAAATCCGAGTGACACTTGTGCATTTGTCCCCTCTTTATCTCTTACCTGCACAAGCACACACCTTGAGCACCTCTTTCTGAAACTCCTTTCCGAGGCTGTCAATCTATACCTTTATCACTCTAGAAGTGCTACTTTGCACTGTTGACCTCCGTCCCAGCAACATTATGATGAATATAGCAATTTGTTTTCTTGGCACAGTTTCTGTGTGATACAGTAGATAAATCAATCAAATGAGCAATCCACCATCCCAAATGGATAATAAAAAACCATAGGAACTGATGTATTGAATCAGGGCAGAGGTCCATCTGATTCATTAGACTTTCCTTGAAAGTGGCTGACACAAGATGCTTGGGAAGCAGTGGACGAGCAAGGAAAGCATGTGGTGACTCTTCCCCAGTTCACCACCCATCCTTCAGTGATCTGCAACTAACTGACTTGCTGAGAGGTCACATCTTTCTGTTTCACAGCACTGGAAGTGTTTTTCTTCCATGGATCTAATTGCTTCCTGGACATGTATAAAATTTTACTATCTATAACATTCTCTGGAAGTGTTCCACAGTTTTTTCCTTTGGAGGCTTGCTTAATTTCCATTTCTTGACCTTACTAGCCTTATTTTCTTAATTGTAAGCCTGATGTTTTTATTACTTTCTGAGTAGTGAGTTGATAAATCAAAAAGTTATGGTGTGGAATTTAAGGAAGGTAAAGAGCAAATAAGCAAATAAATATTAGAAAAGGTGTAAACACCCATGATGCTGAAAAATTTTGTGCAGTAATAAGAAAAGACATGAAGGGAGGAAACTGAGGAGAACTCTGTTTTGACTGTGAAGGAAAACATTTTCCAACAGTGCAATGTATTCCTGTCTGAAATATCTAGTAAGAGATTGGTTGTGTCTAAAAATCGACTGGACCAGAACCCTTAGGAAAGGGTGGGTAAGGATACTTCTGCATTGGCATTAAATAGCTACTAGATGCGTTGCCTCTCTGCAGTGAGTTCCTTTATGTTCTTCCATATGTGGGAACCAAACTGTATATCTCATGTTTGTGTCACTGCTCTTTGTGCTTTGGCATCTGACCTAGTTTGGATTTTGCTCCATCAGTTCCAGATCAGGGTTATAAATGGATCATACAATGTTTTTATCTAATCATCATTACATGTTAGAGGAGGAAGTTGTAAATCCATTTATTTGCTCGTCCATTTTATCTCCCAGTATCTAATAAAGATACAGCTAGTTTAGGAAATAGTAGGAGTACAATTCTCTGGTCAATAGCTGCAGAGCATTAGCTCAGTCTGATCCAAGTGCCTCTCATCACAGGCAGGCAATTGTCCTTTCTTGTGTCCCCTGGTCCTTCCAGCCCCTGGTCACACACATGGCAGTGGTAGGGAAGTAACTTCTGTAGAGCTTCCTGTGCTGTAGGATTTTGCATCTCCTCCATGCTGTCTAAGAACACACAGCCAAATGTGAGAGGAAATAGTCAGGCTTTGCATCTGTGTGGATTTACTGCTCATTAAAACATCAGCATTTCTGGAGCTCAGATGCCCAGACTGGAAATCTAAATAAGTTGGTAAAAATAAACAGCGCAGACAGAACTCAGTGCATTAGGTTTAATCCTAACGATAGCATGGTCTGGCCTCATTTGACACTGGGAACTGGCAGAGGTAGCAGATAAGGAGAGAGTGGTGACAGATGCCAGTTGGCACCAGCTGAGGAAGCTTGGGTTTATAGCCCACACTGTGAGTTAATAATGGCTACAAAAGAGGACACACAGACCAAATTGTATGCACTGGTGAAAAAGCTTCTTAAAAGTCAGTCTCGGCAAATGAAAGCTGGGGTTTTGTACGCTCCAATGTAATGACTGTGCTGAACAGAATACATGTGCCACTGTGGAGGTAATGGCCAAAACCTTTTTTTAAGGTTCTTTTAAACTGTCTCTTCTTTTAAAAAATCACATAAAATAGAGCTGAAAAAAAAAAAGAAAAGAAAAATGAACTTTCTGAATGACTGTGGCTTACGGGTGCAACTTTTCAGTCCTTCATTATAAAAAGGAGTGGTAACTGGACAGAAAAGTAGGTTGAGATTCATCAGCCACAGACTCTTTTTTAAATTACTTAACTTCTATGTTCATCACTTTATATTTGCTCTGAGAAGTGGTGTGCTTACCAATAAGTGGCTGAGAGAAATTAAATGTCAACATACATCTACTGGTTTGGGATTTTTTCCCGGTTTATCAGAGTAAATGGGGAAAATTTCAAAGTTTTCATTACTTACCTTGCAGAGGATAGGGGGCCCTGTGGGGCAGTCTGCTTTGCTGCTGTTGCTGTGCAGCTGTGCCTCTTACCCTCTGCAGTGGGTTGGCTGGTGGGCAGAAGTCTTATGGAGTTTACTTGGAAATAAATGCTTGAAAGTGAGATGTGGGGCACAGTTAGCATGTGGAACTAACTGTGACAAGATATTACTAAAAGGAATACATTAGTAGGATTTTCGTGGATACAAAAGCATATATAGAAATGATTTGGGGTGAGATGCTAAGCAAATTGTTTGATCTTCTTATGATGGTTCAAAATGAGGATAATTATACTTACCCTATTGAGTAACTAATTAGAGATCTAAACATAGAAAGCACAGTATGTCTCTAATATGATTATCCTCAGCTCAAGGAAGAGAGCACAGCAGAGAAATAACGGGAAAGGGAAACAAAGGGAATGTCAGCCCTCGGTCTGGTGCTGGAGTGGCAGAAATGCCTCCATGGCATTTAGATGAGGACTCTGATGAGGAGTGCATCAGGCACCTTCACAGCTCTCTTTCTCCTTCACCAGCATGGACTCGTGTATCAGTGGTTGTTCAGGTGTCAGTCAACTAAATAGAAAAGTCATCTTCTTCATTTTGACTACTTGCTAACTCCAGGATAAGTTGAACAACTTCATCTTTTGATCTGCTGCTCTTCAATGGACAGCACATGCTGCTGTAAAGACAGTTTATCACTGACATCAGATATAAGATGGGAGGGGGATATTTGATACGAGTGGTAAGTTCAAGGACTATGTGGGGAGAAAGCTGAAGTTCATGGTTTGGTTTTTGAATAGCCTTCAGAATACAATACAGTATCAATACAGTAGAGAGTCTGTGTTAAATGAATATGTAGCTACTGCTTACACAGGGCACTGATCAGGTATCCAACGGGGACAATCAGTGCCCTTCAGATACTGAAGACTGAATATAGCCCAGTGAGACCTCATAGTAGAGCTCAAATAGAAAAGCATGGATCAAAAGAAAGCCAAACCTTTTGCAAATGGCAGGCTTAAACACAATACCCTCCATGTTACTGTTTGTTTCATGGCTCCAGGTTAAAACAGATTTAATCAAAGTTTTTATTATTTCTCCATGCAGTCTGCAGCATACTAGTCTCAAAAATTCTGAAAAGGAGAGTAGATTCATATCCTCCTGGTTTGGCTCTGACTGGCCTAATCTTTTAATTCCCTCTCTGACATATTACATTTAGGTGAGAAAGACTGAAGGTAAGGCCGTGGGAGGCATTACAGTACAACTATGCTGGTAGACCCTGTCAGTAGAGTGCTTGTGATAAGTACCTGGCTTACGCAGATAAAATTCTTTTTATTAGCATGGCAGAATTTCAGCTCTCCTCGTAATTTTAGTGAGATAAGTGATTTGGGTGTTTCTGTATTATGTAACTGGATCTAGACCCAAGTTGTTAGTCAATACAAATTTGGCTGCTGCAATTCATATTGTCACTTTGGTCTGGCAAAGTTCTGACAATAATATAGGGCTTGGCTTAAGTAAACTAGGCTCCATCCCACCAACTCCTAGCTGTTAACACTATTTCTTTCCACTGCCTCTGCAGTTGTCTCCAGAAAAGGAAACAAACCTCTGTGAAAGGAGATTGTCTGCATCTCTGCTCACTCCTCAGAAGGACACCTTGAGGTCAGTTCCGGAATGTTTCATGCTCTTTGTCAGAATACACGGAGAAGGATCCTAACATTAAACCATTGCTTGAATTGTTTTTTGATTCCAGGGTAAAAATCACCATACAATGTATTATGAGAAATAAATACAGTATTTTGGACAGATTTTTCCAAGTGGTGGAAAAATCCTCAGACTGCTAAATGCAAGACTGACCTATTTTCTTTTCTGCTTTCTTAAAATTCCATTAGTTTCTTTTGTTTCAATAAGGTGGACAGGAGATTTGTTTTCAGAGGTTTCTTGGTAGCTAAAATGCCTCGCTTTTTATTTTATGTTTTATTAAAGGTATGCAATAATCCCCCTACAATGCACTGCCTGTCATGTTCAATTGCTTAATTAAGTTGCTGTGGTGAACTCATTAGGACTATAACAGTTTAAATCTATTATCCATAGCCAGCCTAGCATTAGCAATAAAATGTTAGTATCTTATTTGGGAGTCTGGATGCTACCTTTCTGCTAGAGGGCAGAAGTAGTAAACTGACCATGTAGTTGAAAATGTTGGCTCCTTTTTACAGCCCAGAGTCAGTCTTCTCTCAATGTCCACATATGTATGTCCTTGCTTAACTGTTTAACAGTAAACTGATTAAAAATAAACTAAGAAATAGTAAAATGTTCAGCAGTAAACTGCATAATGTGGTGAATAACAGAACATTGGTGAATTACAAGTAGTGCACCCATATGATTGCAAAACAAGGCACAATTTGAAATAAAAATGGATATCCACACAAATCACATTTGCTAAATATTGTTCCGAGCTTGCTTATGGCTGTATGGCTTTGGGATTGTGGCTAAGTTTGAAATGAGCAAAGAAAGAACAAAAGAGGGTCACATCATAAAAAAATCTTTGTAGGTACATCATTAATGAGATTGTTAGTACTAGAACAAGAATGATGCAGGTCAAATGCTTTTAAAAGCTCAAGGAAACAAAGCCTGAGCATGGAAACTAATAATTCAGTTTACCTGTGGGAGAGGTGTCCAAACCTAGAAAAAACACAAGTTTACTGTCTTCCATGGTGGTCACATCAGACTCTCTGCCCACTGTGGTCGTAGCACAGGGGATTCTCTTAACAAGCTGGAGCTGTTGTTTGGTAGTGAGAGGGGCCTCAGGATCAGAAAGAGAATATTCAGCATTTGGGTGGACTTTACATATATTTAAGATCCTTACTAAAATTAGGACAAATAACAGCCTGTATAGGTAGACCTTCTCATTAATAAATCAGCTCTAACAAGTTAGTTAAATGACATATAATGTTCTGAACGGCTTTTTGTGTTTCTCGTTTTACCACAGAACTTCTTGTGCTTGATATAAGGATTTTCACTGCTACAATATTTATTTGATTACATTAGAGTCTCTTTGAATTAAGAGGGTGCGAATACCAAGTATAACAAAATATTTCCTGAATATTCTGAGAAAGCATAAAACAGATCTGCAGCTTTCCATATTGTCTAATAAGCTGCTGCTTTTGTCTCTGTACTGGTCTATATTCTACTTTTCTTGCTTCAGTTCATGAGTGTAATCATTTGAAGAAAAAAATCAAGTTGCTGTAAATGACAAGACCATGTAGTTTTTCAAGTATAAAATCAGTGACCTTGTTCTATGGTGTACACCACTTCCTAGTCAACAATTGTCCACTCTTGTGAAGCACTGTAGAGAAAAAGAAGCTACATAATTGGGAATAACTCTTATTTCAAAAACTAAGAAAAAATGCATTAGGTAGATAATCCATATGTGATTGTAGAGGTATTTTAAAGGGTAGATTACATTTAGCAGAGTCTCTGAGACAAACGCCATTTGTTTCAGTAGAGCTGCGCAAGGGATGACTGTGACTGGTAGCTTCTAGGCAGGACTGGGTCTGCCTTAATAAATGGCTATGCTAAGCAGAGGGGAGAAAAACCCCTCTACATTACACGCAAATGACACCGATGCTAGAAATGTTCTGACTATAAACAAAGAACAATTTTTTAACACTGAGAGCATTTAAAGGTTGCAGTTACTTGCTCATTTCTGTCAATTTTAACATAGAATCATAGAATCATAGAATCATTTAGGCTGGAAAAGACCTTCAAGATCATTGAGTCCAACCATCAACCATGCCCACTAAACCATGTTCTGAAGTGCCTTGTCTATGCACTTTTTGAATACCTGCAGGGATGGTGACTCAACCACTTCTCTGGCCAGCCTGTTCCAATACCTGACAACCCTTTCAGTAAAGAATATTTCCTAATATCCAACCTAAACCTCCCCTACCGCAACTTGAGGCCATTTCCTCTCTCCCTATCTCCAGCCACCTGACAGAAGAGACCAGCACCCACCTCACTACAACCTCCTTTCAGGTAGTTGTAGAGAGCGATAAGGTCTCCCCTCAGCCTCCTTTTCTCTGGACTAAACAGCCCCAGCTCCCTCAGCTGCTCCTCAGAAGACTTGTGCTCCAGGCCCCTCACCAACTTGGTTGCCCTTCTCTGAACACGCTCCAGCAACTCAATGTCTTTCCTGTAGTGAGGGGCCCAAAACTGAAACTGAACACAGTACTCGAGGTGCAGCCTCACCAGTGCCGAATACAGGGGAACAATCACCTCCCTGCTCCTGCTGGCCACACTATTTCTGATACAGGCCAGGATGCCATTGGCCTTCTTGGCCATCTGGGCACGCAGGTGGCTCATATTCAGCTGGCTGTCAACCAGCACCCCCAGGTCTTTCTCTGCCAGGCAGCTTTCCAGCCACTCTTTCCCAAGCTTGTAGCATTGCATGGGGTTGTTGTGACCCAAGTGCAGGACCCGGCACTTGGTGTTGTTGGACCTCATACAGTTATCCTCGGCCCATCGATCCAGCCTGTCCAGATCTCTCTGTAGAGCCTTCTACCCTCCAGCAGACCAACACTCCTGCCCAATTTGGTGTCATCTGCAAACTTGCTGAGGGGGCACTCGATAACATCAAGACAGGATATTTGTGCTCTAGTTTAGACAACAGCTAATGTCAGGCAGCCCTGTAGCATTTTATGCAGGAGGTCATACTACAATGATAAAATGGTTCTCTCCAGCCTTGTGAACAAAGAATATATACATCTGTAAATGACAGATGATAGAGGTGCATAGGAAGAATGGAGCCGGCTCTCCCTAGACATCCAGAACTAAGGGAACTGCTTTCCCTCTCTTCTCCCTGCAAATGGAAGCCATCTGAATGATCTTCAGGTTCGATGCATTATATATCAGGCACTGGCTATCATTGACCTTATCACTTAATCAACAAGGAACCTATATACAACATTTCTCTCCAAACTTCAGGCATAAAATACTGAGTTGGATGAATTTGAGTAGAGGTGGGGTAGAGAAAATACCCATCCTTATTACTCAGTTTGATGATTTAATTCCACTACAGAATTTAAATTATTTAAGCAGCTATATGTTAAACTAAATTTTTAATTAGTCACCTTGAAGACTATATAAAGTAGTTGCTCATAAGCTTTAGAGAGAGGAGAAAGATTATGTCCACAAAGTGCAATGAAGTTTTGTAAGAAGCTTCCCAACCTCTCTCTGACTCAGCTCGTTCATCTAACTTGGAAAGCAGCATTAGTATGCCACTTTTGTGGTTATGACTGGCAAATTGCAGGCAAATTCCACTTCCTTGTTCAGATCTGCTCATTGCCAGTGATTGAACTGGCTGAGAAATGGTATGCACTTCAGAGCTGGTACATGGCTGAAGGGAACTGGTGAAGCCTGGTGAAAGCTGGGAGCATGGGTTTGTTCACCAACACGAGCCTGCAGTGAGCTCATTTAGAGCTAGCTTTAATATCCCTGTGCAGCAGAAAGACTGATGGAATGGAAATTAAGAATGCAAACCTAACTTTTATAGGAAAAGATCTGCATCATCTGGTGGACAGAGTGCAAAGAAGCATCCTGCATTTTAATATTGACAAATAATTTAAGAGAATGAAAGGTCATACTTGTACAGAAGGGAACAGCAGCCTTGAAAATGCTAACCTTTTAAGTGCCTGCAAAGCAGCAGTTACAGTGAGTAACAGTTGAACATCCTCTTCTGTAAAGAGGTTGTTACTCAAAGTGTTCAGACACCAAATATATCAATAGAAGCATGAACTGGCATTACGTTTGCTAGGCCATGACTGGAATAATGGGCTAAATACTTCTTCACATCACACTCCAAGTGTCTCACATTATGTGTCTAAGAAATTAAAAGCTCTGATCAGTTCCACTGCTTGCAAGTATTTGCCCTCATGTTGAGGATTTCTTGGCTGGGCGAAGGCATGTGAGCAATCCAGCCATTATGTGGGAACGAAGCATAAGTTTACAAAATACTGAAGCAGACAAGGACGCTGTGTCCTTGTACGCTGGGAAAAAGGAAGATAAGAAGAGCCTGACAAACAACACCTGGATGCTGAAGAATGAGATCAGTAACTGCTGGACACCTCGTGAAGAAGTTTGCGCAGCCAATAGAGAATAAGATAGTGTCGCGTGAAACGGGATATCGTACCAATTAGAGTATTGTATAAGGCGCATGGACATAGAAGCTTAGCCAATAATAACGTTATAGCTAGCGCGTGCTATCACCTTTTTTCTATATAAACCCTGTAAAACCCTGTAATAAAGGAGAACGACCATACTCATATTAAGACTCCATCGTTACTCCGGGACCATCTTCCCACTCCAACACCCTAACTATCCATGTACCTCAGGTTCTCCATCAGTTAAAGACTAGTAAGACAGCTGTCTATATCAAGAATTGCTTTCTTCATATACTTGACATGAAAGAAATGTGGGAATACAAGTGCTGAATATTTGATTTGATAAGGTGCATTATGTTTTCCCCTCCAAATGCAAAGTAGGTTTCCTCTGTACTCTCTATATTTTTATTTTGTAATTGAACTCATGTTCATTTTTACAAGATTGCTTTGCTCTTCAAGTATATTATCCATGGATGATCTGCAAATTGCATTGGTTATGATCTCAACCAAGTAAACTAGTATCTGAAATGATAGTTATGTGGCCCTGTTAATCATTTACGTCACAATACACAAAGGAGCTGCTATAAAAAATTCATTTTAGGCTCTGAGCAACAGAAATGCATAAAGAATGTTGATGGAGAATTGCAGGGGTGTGATATGAAAGGGCAATTTTACATCATATTAGAAAACCTATCAAAAGACTTTTGATGCCTTGTGGATTGAATTTTTGGAAACAAGTCAGTGGTTCACAGCGCATAATTAAATCAATCAGTTAATGCATATATAGCTTTCATAATGGATGATGGCTCTGCTCATACAACATAAGTGTACGTTGTGTAGGTGACTTGTCTACACAGGACAGGGATTTGTGCTTGTTACTCCCTTCCAGCCATTGGATTTCACTGTCTAGCCCATTGCCATTGCTGGTGCAACCAGCCGTGACTCATACAAAATCTGCCTCCTACCAGCTCCTGGCCAGCGATCCTTCTCAGGTGAGCATATTGCATCCACCTTTCAGTGTCTGCACAGGCTGCCTTTATATATCAATAGGTGATTTCAAGGACTCACATTCATCTGTCTTTCCAAGAATCTAACTTCTTTTTCAAATCTCTGGCTGTAGTGGCCTAATGAGTAGCTGATAGAGTCCAGCAATATTGCCCAAATTTGAAGACTCCTGTTTGAAATCGCTAAGAAATGCCCATAAAATTAGAAATACCAACGTAAATTCTGTAAAATGATAAAGAAATAACTTTGTTCTCATGGAATGCGCAAGTAAAAAACTACACTGAAGTACTGATGTAACCTATATAACTCATCAGTGTTAGAGGACTTCTCTGTATCACTGGAAGATAGAGCTAAATTTTTACAATTAACTGGAAAAAGCTAACATGAACGGTTGGATGATCAGTATTAAATAGCATTTGCCTTCTGTATCTATTATTATATTGCTATCCCCTGGACATCTGTGATGATTCAAGCATATGACATCTAAACAGCTATGTTTTATAATTGTACCAGAAATAAAGAGCTTGTGTTAATATATACTTCTAAAAGAGTTTTCACACAAACAGAAACACACAAACAATGAGTTTTCCTTATTTAGGAGACTAAAGTAGAAGCTTTATTTATATAGATGAATAGTTGCATTGAATATGGAAAGATTACTTATCTGCATTTAACTAAACCCTAATCCCGCAAACACAGTGCTTAAGTGTGAATTAAGATGCCTACTGACCAAGTTGCAGTATAGCATTGCAGTATTGATAGCGAAGTTACAATATTAATCACATTTATGTAACATCTGTTGCCTAAGTACCTCCAAGCACTTTACGAATGTTAACTAACAAGAAGCCTGCCCATGCTCTTTTTGAAGTCAATGGCAGCATTCCAGTTGTCCTCAAAGGGAGCAGGCACAGGCTCTGAGCCTCATAATAACGTAAAAGTAGGTTAAGGATCTGTGTTCACTGGAGAAGGAAGGGATAGCAGAGCTGAGGAACAGAACCCAAAAGGCTTTTCTCTAACTGTAGGGCTGCTTTTCTCTGGAAGAAAAAGTAATATAATTTACTGGTGAGACCACAAAATGAACCATAAAGAAGGAGCTGCTCACAAAGGCTTAAACTATTGTTGCCTCAGAATGTGACCTTTTTCTTATTCCAAAAACAACAACCGGAGACAAAGCTGGGCTTCCCAGGATGTTCCTCTCCAGGGGCTGCAACGGCCCTACAAATAGCTGCTCCTCGGAAAGGCATTTTTCTTTCTCTCTGAGGCTTTCTCTACAGAAGTATACGACATTTCTAGAAGTCTAGTTACTTTGCCTCTAAGTTTTCTGTGTCCATAACTGACGTTTTCAAATCAATGCTCTTGGCTTCTTGAGCCATGGTAAGTAATCTTATGAGGAACAGAAGTCAATACGTATTTGCATTTTCACTCTTAAGCACTTTCCTGGTAGCCGTCCTCAGCACCGATTCCCATTTCAATCAAGTGCTCTGGCATCTTGTCTTCATTCAAATTCTCACAGGCAGCCGGTGGTGCCTCTTTTGTATCATGTACCTCCATACAGAGGTCCACATGGAGGCACGAGGGTCATGACTCTGTCAGAAGCTGTAGGCTTAACTGTCCCTTGTGCAAAGATAAATAGCATTTAGTTAAATAGCGCCATTTCTACAGTAACTGGAACACAGCCATACAGAGGATATTATCAGAGCCAATAAATAAAAGTGGGGGCTTTCACAGCTGATTTCAATGTTGCTTCAAAACAAAAAAGCCCCAACAACATACCTGAAAAGAAGGAACCAGAAGATAGCCTGTAGTAATTTTCCTTTAGTCTGCCTATATTTTAGAAGATTGAATTAATTTTTTGTGAACGATGCCACCAGGGAGTCTATGGCCTGTTTCCAGGCAGCTATCCATAAAACACCCATGTGACATAGGAAATACATGTGAAGGCACTGGAAGGTCCTGTGATGCCATGTGTGTCACATTGTCCATGTGGTTCAGTGAGACTGCTGTAGCAGGTAGGACCAATATAGATTAGATTATCTGGACTTTACAGAAGACATCCTCACAGAAACTTGTCCCTGCTTAGCAGTGCTGTGGAAGGAAGCAATGCTCATAAGGATTAAGCACCATATTATGAATCATCTGCACAAGGGGATTTAAATGGGCATTTTTTGTGGGTACAGACAGGACCATCTTCCTGCCTTACCAGTCACATCATTCCTTTTCTTTTAATATGCTCTAAATGGCATCAGATTTAGAGATGTAAAAGTGTTACTTATCTCTGCAATATGAACCCCCCTCAATTTCTGGCCACATTTGCTACCTGCCTCCCAGTTTGCATTCTGCTCACCATCCATCTTCATTGACTTTTCCCCCACACCAACACGAGATTAGAACACCACAGGAAATTAAACACAGTGCACATAAATCATGTTTATTGTTGCCTTGGATACAGAAAGATAACAAGAATCAATAAGAAAGGCATGATGACTCACAGTTTTATTAGTATACTCAGTTTTTCATGAGCTGAGTCTTCATAAAGAAAATGGTTTAATTGGACCACTGAGATCTTGAAGAATTCATATATTCCTGGCTATTTATCTTCTGAAACCTCAGTTTCTGATTTTCCATAGTACTTATAATCATGAGGGAAAGAACTTTACTTCTCTTAGAGAACCTGACAAATTTCTAAAAGCTAGAGAGGTTTGTGAAGGCAGAATTCATCTTAGCTGTGGTACCTGAAGCAGAGAGGTGGTGCTCAGATCTCTGAGCAGCCTTAACTGGGGGGGAAGTAAACTGCCAAAACAACAAACAGAACTGGTGGTTCAGATGGCTGAAATGTTGTCCTTCCATCTTCTACCCTCAAAAAGCATAAAACCCCCATTGTTCACAGAACTACCAATTTCTCTCCGCTTAATTACAGGATCAATGGATAAGGAGAACCTTATTTTGACCATTCCTCATGATTATTGGGTCTTTTAGCACAATCTTTGATAACTTCATTTCTGTGAAAGAATAATTGTCTTTTTTAAATTTGTTGCTACTATTTTTCTGGAAAATGTTATTCGAATACAGTTTAACCTATGCATGTCAGAATATGGACTCCATACAATTATCCCTAATAAAATCAGATACAAACATGTTTCCTTGCTTACAGCATAGTCCTTAACCATGGTTTTCTTCTGGCAAGAAATGGGAGGATTTGTTTCCTTGACTGCTTCAGACACTTCACTTGCATCCTTTTGAGTTGTTCAGACTGTACCTGGCTTTTATCCCCCTCCCAGAAGTAATTCTTTGCTCTCCCCAATGTTGTACAATAGCAGGTGTTTCTCTCTGGAGCACATAATGATACAAAGGCAAAGGCCAATCTCTAGCCTTGCTGTAGGAGACATCATTTCTCTTTCAGCTTTTCAAAAGACCATCCCACAGACATTCAACAGTCCCTTAGGTTATGGCTAAACTCTCTTCTTATGGGCTAACAACTGTCACAAACTATGGAAGCAAAATCTGCCCAAATAAGAGAATATTCCACTAACATGCCCAATAGCCTAAGGAGCAGATATTTCCTTCCTTGCTCATTTGGGCAAATGGGCCCATGTTTCCACGCAACTTGTTACCAGGGAGCTTTATATATCATTCCCACCTGAGTATTGGCTCTGTTTTCCAACACAGCCAATAATGAGCTCCCTACCATGGATTTCCCAGTTCGGTGACTGGCAAATTGTGCTGCAAACCCCTACCGTACCACCCTGGCAGTTGATTTACCATGACCGAACTTACATGCTAACAGAAGCAGTCAACAGTGATGGGTGCGAGTGCTTGGGTTGTGCTGTCAGTATGCCTTTCCACAGGGTTGGTCTGTCACTGCATTTCTCTGCTTATTTCTGGGGAAATGACTTTTATCATCCAAACTTCCTGATTGTCTCTTTACTGCCTCATTCATTGCCTTAACCCACTGACCACTGCAGGCTGGCTGGTATTAAGGACTGATAATCAACAAGATAAAGATGCTCTAGGTATACTTTTTCCAGAAGCGACTCCTTTGCTACTTTCTTCTGTTCCCTGTAGTAGCTGCAGGGGCAAATACATTTGCGTCTGGGGGACAAAATGAGGGCTCTTAATCCATAACTGATCACCATAACAAAGGTTAATGACTTTAAAAGCTACTAAATCAAACAAGTTTTAAAAAGAATATGTACTTTTCTCTGTAAAAAAACAGTAGTCATTTCCTAGCACCTGTGTGCCATGCTAGGACATAAAATTATACAGCTATTACTTTTCACTGAAATTTGTTATTTTCTGAACTTAGAAAACAGTAATCTGTTTTGAAATCATAATGGAGGTTCCCACTAGTTCTGCTGAAGAATCTAATTTTCATGACAACCAAGCTCATGAGCAATACAAAGAAGTAACATTGAAACAGGATCACTCAGTAGCCATAGTCTTAACTCACAGCTAGAGGCTTCCTTGTTCAATCTGTGGATTATTTGTCTTTTTACCTGACACGAAGGGGAACTTACTATGCGGATCAAGAAACATACCTTCTAGATGCCTGTGGGTATTTTATTAAGGTGGGGAAAGGCAGTGCAGTGCTAATTTAGCAGCCATGAAGAGCTCAGCTTTTTGGGTCAAACATCGGCACAACTGCTCACGTTGGAGCACTTCCAGCAAACATCATAACAGTGGCCAAAAATACATGTTTCTTCAGAAAGTCAGAATTTCTTCAGAACCTCAAAAATGAAGCCTCGGAGCTTCAATTGTCACAATGGTGCAAGGCTCTACCGATCATGGGAGAAAACAGATTGCAAATGTGAGGTTTTGCAGCTGAGGCTTCCACCTGCCTGGTGGTGCTCCCCGAACTGGAGTTCAGCTCTCCCCAATGAAGGGTGACCGTGACAAAGGCTGCTGATAAGTCACGATCCAAGGCAGCACTGGAAAGCAAGGATGAGCAGTGTTTTGTAAGACACTGAATGGACATTGGAAGTGGGATGGCTCACAGTACTTATTCTGCACAATGCAAATGTCATTGGAAATGCAGAAGGCCCCAAACCAGACATGAGGAGCACATTGGCAGCTTCTGGAAAGCCTGCTGCCTGTGCTAAAACCGGTCCAAGCTATCAGTGAGTATTTGTCAACTGAGGCTGCAACAACATCATTCAGTGTCTATCTCAATAGGGCTTCTCAGCAGACATTTGATCGCAGAAGATGATGATATCCCAGCAGTATGCAAGTTTAAAACAAATTTATGTACAGAACAACTTTTGACTCAACATGAATGCTACAAGCTGCCAACTTCATATGCTCGTTAAAGCTATTACGCTGGACCTGCTCCACAAACATAATCTTGTTTTCTAATAAGCTCAAGAAAAAAAGTTGTACAGCTTCATCTTCAATATGTTCAAAGATGAGATGCAGCAGCTGGTCTGTTAGGAGAAAACATGCAGGAAAACAGCAGTCAGTGAGTGAATACAAACATAAGAACTTGGAGGTGTTAACTTTTACTATATAGCAAAGAGATTTGGAGATTTTGACCGATACTTCACACAACAGAATGTTGAAGTGCCCTGTAGTGTTGGGCTGAAAATAAAGTGGCCAAACTGGTGGCTAGTGTCTTGATATTCTGGGGAGAAGTGTTGCATAGGACAGAGTGTTTTCCATTGCTGTAACAAACCTATAAACAAACTGTATTATTTGCTATAATAAACCTCTTTTGCTTGAAATGGTTCATCTTTAATTGCACTCAGGGAGAAAAATCTTAATAAAAATCACGATTGACTTATAGTGCTTTCAGTATTTTTCAAGTACAAATTCTTGAATATTTTGGCCAATTCTTTCTAGCAACTTTTCTTATTTTTCCACAACAAAGTTTAGTGACTGCAGCTAAAAGCAATTTATTACTAGATTAATTACTGACTTGCAGTGCATTTTATTCAGAACAATTTGTCATAACTATATCAACAGCCTAAGAAGGGGCCACCTAGCTGCATGGCAAAAACTGTCTACCACACAACATGCGCTCTTGCTTAATAAATACTGAATAAAATCATTATAGTATTGGAGTTATATTGGAAGATCTTAATAGCAGAAGATGTTGAAAAACATCTAAATTGCATGAGTCATGCACTGGAATCTGTTAAGCTTAGGACTTACCTGCCTAGTGGCATGGAGTCGGTCACTGGCTGGTGACAGGTTGTGATTTATGTCAGGTAGCACTGGAAACTCTTGGCTTGTTTTTCAATCAGATTTTATATTTGATTTTTAGCTGTACTTAGAAAGCAAAATTAATAAGCTATTCCAAATGCAAGTGCAACATTTTCTTCTTAAGAATAGCAGAGCTCAGCAGTAGATTCCCCTGGCTGTCTGACAGTGGTTTGAAAATTACTTAAAATGGATTGAATGGCTGAAATGACTCAAAATCTACAGCATTTATTTAATGCCAGCAAAGGAAATGTACAGCTTTTTGTTAATTTGATCTCCACTCCTGCTAAGAATCCATGAACATTGCCAATGGAAAAGAAAAAAAAAACTTAATGCAGGGCAGGACAAGTGGACACTGAATTCTGGGCTGTCAATCCAATCCAGCATGCTGAGTAGCTAAATCAAAATAATGCAGAAATGTATCAATGGAATAATTAAGGAAAACATCTTAAACACACATAGCAAAGCGATGGCAAATGCAATTCACTGCAGTGAAATTGTTGCACTTCTTAGAGCAAATTAGTTATATTGATTACTTTAGAGCACTGGCAACAAGTGAAGAAAATAACACATGAATGACTTAAAATACTGGAAACAGCAGCAATGTCAGGTGCTCCGTAAGGGCAGCTCCCAGTGCAGGACCATCAGTGAGAATGGAACTTTAAAGTAATTTTTTAGTTAAAGAAGCACGTGAAAGGAAATGTGCTGTTCAAATTAAAGCACACAGTGGGTATCAAGGTACCAAGCTGGTTTTTACTGACAGTAGAACAAACTAGTGAGCTTCTGAAAAAAGCCTTCCAATGGGAGTTATAAGGGCAAACAATGTAACAGTGCTTATAAATTGATTTGATCAATTTATAAAAGGAAATATGGTGGTTGTCAAATAAAGCCAGAGACTGGCTTTGCTGAGGCAATACTTGCTGCTCCAGCGTTCCTCTTATGCTTTCTTCAAATCTCCCATCTCAAAGCAGATGCAGTTCTAATATGAATAGATGTTGAGCCCAGCCTGCTCAATGACACAGTCAATGTAACTCGTCCCTTTCTGGAATCTGACAACCATAAAAAAGCAATAATGTGAGGAAATACATATCAATTCAAGCTTTCTGCCTTGTGTTTACAGTGTCCCGCCTTAGCAAGCCCTTCTAGCAGTACTGTGCTTGCCCCTTGTCCTACACAGCCACTCCCCCGTTCCTTTAATGGGGTTTTTGTTACAAAGTGAGTCAATGGGCTTAGTAAATCAGCATAAACCATTACACGCTTTCATTACACACATGTATTAGCAGATTTGTTTCATGCCGAGTGCCCAAATTTATGCTCACTTACATTTTCTTGGCACTACAAGACTGACTCCAACAATATTTGTAAAAGTGCTATGCACTTGCTGTGTAAGAACTGTACACATGCAATTAGTAGTAATTACTATTGCTTATCTCTAAACAAAAATCAGCATTTAAATCTGAACTCGTGAGTAATCCTGTGTTCAATCTAGAGACTTACTTCAGAACACTGAAAAGAAGAGAAAAACTAAAAATAAGGACAACGGTTTTATGGTAGTGTCAAAAGTGCATAATTAGATCATATGTTAAATTAAGAAATCTCATGCTTAAAATCTGTGGGAAACAAGGGTGTAGTCACATAGTAAAAACATGTGCTGGATGAATCAGGATGATGTAGGTACTTGGTTCCCCTCTGCCATACATTTGCTAGTTGCTCTCTCAGCCATATTTTGGGAAGGTACCAGGGCCACTCCATGAACAGCTCACTCAGGATAGTGCCTCTCTTCCTGGGACACTGCAAGAGCTACACAAATAAATAGAATGTGTGTTCGATTTTGTTATGTTTAACATATTGCTTATGGGCAGAAAAGAAGGATTCCTTATAAGTATAAGTAATGGCAAGAATTTATTGTTAGTATAATGCAAATCTTGACAGTTTAATTCAGGAATCATCATTAGTCTAGATCTAATTATTACAGAAAAACAAAGAATAATAATGCAGATAGGATATTTATATATGGAAAAAGTTATACAGTAACAGCAATCTTCCTTCTACTTAGGGTCATATACGTATGTTTGCTAACACACATTTACACCTTTGTCTTTCTTAATTGGTCTGTAGGTCCAGGTAACATCCAAGTTTACTATATATGGTCCCATTTACATATATTAGATACCATTTCTTTGTTTTCTTTGTTAGTCCCAAAACCAGCTTTGTCCAGCTCCAGGTCTGCAGGTTCTTTTAACTGACTGTTATGGAGCTGTTTATGGCTGTGGGGTCTCCAGTGCCAGCCTGTGCCCCATCTTTTACCCCTGCACGCCTCTATGCCGCATCTCGTGTCTCCACTTCTCGACGCCTCTGCCACCGTACCAGCCCTGTATTGCTCTACAGGACATCGTGGTGTCAGAGTTGTAAACATCTCTTTCTACCCAGAACAACTGCTTGTTACTGTTTTCTATATGAAACTGGTGGTCTGCCGCACAAAGAAAAAGTAAAACACATTAGATACAGACACCTGATCACTGACAGAAATTGCTGCCACAGCTAATTGAAGTAAAACAAAGCTGCAGGCAGGTCAAGAAAAGTTCAGGCAGAGTCTGAGGCCTTGCAGACTCGGGACAAAGCTGATGGCCGGTTACTGGCCATGGCAATGCTGTGTTGCAGGGCTGCATGGTCACAAGTCTGCCTGACAGCACTCCAGCAGCTCTGCCGTGGCTGGGGCTCCTTGAGCACACACGGGTACCTGTGTGCCCGGCCTGTCTTGGGTGTGGGCTCCTGCTCACGCTTCTGTCTGGATCACCCGAGAAGCAGCCCTCTGCACTCCTATATTTGTTCTGTGGCGTAAGGGCAGCCTGACTTGGGGAGCTCGGATTTCACTCCTACACCTGCTTCAGCTGCTGTCCCCACTTTATCGTGCTCGTTTGCACTGGGGCTGCAGCAGAACCACAAGCTGTTGGAATTTAAGCCAGTCCATCCTTCACTTGCCATCCCCAAATCCCCCGCTCTTCTGCCTTTTGGACAAACTTTCCCATTCCACTGCTTTACTGAGGCAGTATTGTACAACTCTGTGTTTGGTCTTCAGCCTCTCATTCCTGTGGGCTGCCCCAGGCTGCCAGCCTGAGTCCTACGTGTTCCTGACATACAGCTGATGGCTAGGAAGAGTGCAGTCAAATCCTGGTCAGGTCCCGGCAGGGACACAACAGGCCTCATGACTTCAGCCGATATATTAAGCACATTGCAGCAATGCCATTTTCAGGGAGGTTGAACATAGCAATCCGAGGAGAGCAGCAGACATATGGCACTAACTTCCTGAAAGGCAGTGGTCTGAACCGTGCCTGGACATGTTGTGGCTTCAAGTCTTTGCTTCGTAGAGCCTAGTAAAGTGCTTATTGCCTTCAGCACAGAACTTTCTGCAATCCTATCTTTTTTCACAAGTCACTTTTTCAGAGGAGAAAAAAGGGAGGAGAGTAGAAGGGCATGCCTTGAAGTGTTACCGCAACACAAGCGTGGCCAGGTGTCCCAACGCACGATCTGGAGTAACTTCCATAACAAACGGTTCCCCCAGATGCCAGAAGAATTCTCGGGGGGCCTGGTGCGCTGGGAGAAATCCTTCTGTGCTCTGAATAAGACCCTCAAACAGGAAGTGCTGATTTTGTTACTGTTTGAGGAAAATTTATGTACAACGGGGAGGAGATTTCTGGATAGACGGCTACAAGGAGCCTTGCTGTTAGAAAGGATCCTGTCCTCCTCACAGACTGACTGGGTTTGATCTATGGAAGAAACCAAGTAATGGGTTTATGCCTGCTGCTTGCATGGATGACTGCCAACAGGAGGTGTTTTTATATACATAAACTGAGCAATTGTATCATTTTGAATTGCCATAGTGTGTGTGGGGGGGTTAAATTATATAATAAAACACATCTCAACAATTGCCACACAAAGGTTAAAATATTTTTAAATATGCAATTATGTGTATAAATATTCAAATAGCAAAAAAAAAAAAAGGCTGTTTTTGTCATGGTTGCAGTGTTTGCAGACAAGTACACTCAACTGACATGTAAAATAACTTTCAGAAGCTGCTGACAGCTTGTGCTGCATTACTTGGTTTGACTGCTGCCTCCACACAGGTGTGGTATAGTGATCTGCAAAGGACACAATCTAACCCAGTATTTTT
Organism: Haliaeetus leucocephalus; assembly: GCF_000737465.1. Classification (NCBI taxonomy): domain Eukaryota; kingdom Metazoa; phylum Chordata; class Aves; order Accipitriformes; family Accipitridae; genus Haliaeetus; species Haliaeetus leucocephalus. The sequence goes on from NW_010972653.1 coordinate 6,289,831, forward strand.
CCCCTAAAAGAAACTGCCTTGGATACTCATTGGCCAGTTTCTTCACAGTGAGACATCATTGATGGATCTGCTGTTCCAGAACCCCTGAGAATGGCAGAGCAGCTTCTCCAACACTGTCTCAGTGACCCAACCTGAGGTCATGTAACAGCACCAACGCTGCAGAACTGTTAAGTCAACCTACTCCTTAAACTTCTTTCTCCTGGCTTAATTTATACTAATGATATCTGTTTTCATAGAGGGTTGTCCCCTAAGCGAAGAAGGTTTGTGGTGTGTGGGAAATGCTGCAGCCTGTACTTCACTAATAATAATAAAAATCATCATCATCTGCATAAGCACAGTGCTTGTGAATTAGTCTAAGGAAAAGTTTTAGCAAAGTTAAGTTGTCATTTAGCCTTTCAGTTGTGAGGCTGCTTTAGTGGGTGACATTTGTTAATGTTAAAAGTCACCAGAGGTCTGTACTGCTGGTCTGTTTTAGGTGGAAGCTGTCCCAGGCAGTGCGGCAGCCAATGCTTTTTGGCAAGGGTTCCTTTGAGCATTCACAGTTGTAGAGCTGTATCATAGGAGATCCTGGTGATAAACTGCATAGCGCTCACTTCTCCCTCTGCTGTGGCAGATAAGCTGTCCTTGTGGGAAAGCTGGTTGGCAGGTATCATTCAAAAAGTAGTTACTTCCAATCAGCACTCTTCCAGATCCAGATATAAAGTAATAATTGACAATATTTAAGGGAGAAAGCATTTCAGGCAATGGATTTGGTCAATTAATAGCACAATTTTTGTTCAAGCTCTTGTAGTTCAGAATATTTCTCATTTTACTTACACATTATGTGCTCATAAGGCTATTAAAAAACCTTGCATGGCCTGAAGAGACTGCTCAGGCCATGCTGGCCTTGGAGATTTCCTCTCTTCCCCATTCAGGGATCTCTAAGACATTTATATCACCAGTGGGTTCCCCAGGCTCTGAGAAAGTCAAACAGGCCCAAGGCTGATTTAGCCACATTAATGCTGAGAGGCAAATCACTTTCCATTGGAAGTCAGTAAGCTTGTAAAAGTGATTTAAACAAAGCAACAAATAAAAAAACACCTCCTCACAATATGGTCTGTTGTCATCTTGATATGTTTTACCAGAAACCTCTGAGGACTGCTGAGCTCAAAGGTGAAATGACACAAAATTAAATCTGCAGTCTGCGATCCTGTAATGTAGAAGTAATTAATTCTCACATTGAAAATCCCTGTCTTGCTATCTGAAAAAGAATACTGAAGGGACTGTTTTTTCCCATTGCAGACACTGTAAAAGCACAGCAGCATGAGCACATGGTCACCATAGTGTGAGGCCAGGAGAAAATGCACCTCTATACCCAAATTAAGAGGCAAAAAATCGCAAAAGTTGTTGCAGGCATGTGGGAATTGCAAACCCTGGCAGGCTTCTTGAAAGAGAAATACTTTGGTGGAGGTAGACCAGAAACACTTTGAGCATTGGTTCAGTGATGAAGGTCCTTAAACACTCATGCAGGAACAAGAATATGTGCAAGTCCCAGGACTGGCACTTTTGCCAGGGCTCTGAGAAACAGCTCCTACAGACACAAGGACACATGATCCTCATCTCACAAGTTTCCCTCCAGGTTCAGAGGCAGTCATCCCGAACTCTTCTGAATCTTTGGTCTGTTGCTTCTCAGAGAATGAAAAAGGCAAAGACGAGCATTTTGAGATGCTTGTGTGACCTCACACAGTGGTAAGCCAACCTCTTTAGTCCATGCCAAATAAAGAAGAGGTGTAGGGGAAAAGAAAACCCTCAAATGCAGAAGAAATCACAACTCATGCCCCAGTCCTAGCATTTCAGAAGTTGAATTTTGGCTTGTTTGCATACATTCCCACAGTTAACAAGTATATTTACTTTTTCTTAGCCATCTGACGGGACTCCTTAAATATCTTCTCGTACACTTTGTGAATTTAGTACAGTTCTCTGTTTAAACATGTCCTATTATTCCCACAGTAATTAAATGCTTACCTAATGAAGTCCAAAAATTAATCTGTGACAAAACACCCCAGGCAAAAGAACAGCCACAGACACTAGAAGCTTAAGTAAATGTAGACCAGACATCCTGCAACAAATGAGGGTAACATGTTGCAAGGTATTTTGCAACGTAACACTGTACATGGTTGCAGGCAATATTAAAGTACCTGTAAGGAGCAGGGAAGTAAACATGTTCAACATTAATTTCACTAGCCTCTCTTGGCCTAAGTCAACATTGCTTACGTGATTGCTTTATGACTGTGGAACTCTGCCACCTTTGAGCAACTATGAACAAAATGTTCTGCACGTCCCATGCTGTGTGAGGTTGCTTTCAGACCATGTCAGAAGATGACAGGCTCAGTTCCTCCTAAACCATGACAGAGCGCTATACATGTGGCATTAGGTTTCAGCTGTCCAAGGGAGTGAGTGCTCACTTGTTTCAGAACATGTTGAAGTGGAGCCTTCATCCAAATGGGTGTTTATGAATGTTTCCCAACAGTCTCCTAATCCTGCAGTACAAAGGAATACTACTTTTTGAGGTTAACTTGGCTCTTTCAATTGCTGCAATCAAGTGGACATTTGTATCCTTTTAGAACATTCTAAAAACTAGCTAATATTTGAGAGGCATTCCTGATAAAGCGGTTTATCTATTGAGTCTAATAGTTGACTTGCCAACACCAGTCCAGGGTAGCCAATCTCTACCATTTCTTGACTGAGACACTGGAGATTTGAGGCAGGGTGCTCAGGCAGAGGTTCCGGGATCATTGATATTGTTCTGTCTGCTGGGAGAGGTATGAATAATGTAGGCAATGATAGTTACCCTGCTCTGAAAAGCCCACTAGGTAGCCATGTATTCGATCTTCCACATCTGTACTGCTTCCTTCCTTCCTGCTTTATCTCCCCCTCAGTGCTGTAAAGCCTCTATACAGTATGTCTCTGCATTGTTCCCCCAAAAAGAAAACATGACTTGCAGACATAAAGAAGATCCATGCTTCCTCCCCCTCCTCCACAGCAGCAAGCATGAAAGTCTGAGTCTAGATCAGTAAAATACAGACTTTGGAGGATTAAAATAGCATCTAGCTTTGGGCTAATAAAGAAACACAAATCACTTTCCCAAAGGGAAAAGGCTGCTCTGTTGGGTCCTGTAGGAAACCGGCAATGCTCCTCCCAGGATAATACAGCCAAAAGTTCCAAGCAGCACAGCATGCGCATGGGTATTATGACCTCACGTAAGTTTCAGAAAGCAGCATGTGGTAAAAAATAACAAAACAAAGAGCTTTGCCCTTCCCAACTTGCAGGACAAACCCAAGTATATACATGAGCAAGTGGGAGAATGTTGCAATCGTGCAGCATAGACCTTGTAATCCCTTCAACGCAAGCAGATCTGTCAACAGGCTTTTTCTGTCAGGTATAAAACACATACACACGCTTCTATTCTATAGTGCTGCAAAATTTAATATATGAAATTTTGACAGGTTTTTTAGGATTGATGGGTGGAATTGTGTACACGAGAAAAATAATTATGTCTTGCAAAGATTGAATGGCTGAGTATTTTCTATCTTATGTGATGCAGCTTTATCCCTGTTAAATTACACACCTATGTGAAGCCTCAATGATTTAACTGATTTTCATGGCATTTCTCTCTTTTTACTGGAAAATTTTAGAGCCAGAACCATGCCTTTTTGTTTATGTAGAACCATCATGCTGCAGACCCTGCTAGTCCTCTTCCATAATACAGTATAAAGAAAGAGGTCATCAAGGAAGCAGATGGCTGAGAAATACAGGTCCAGCCTTTATCTTCTTTCCCAAACACGCAAGCACCCATCTGTTACTGAAGAGAAAAGGGAAAGCCTTTGCAGTTGTTCTGGTCAGACTAATTGCATGTTGGCCAAGAAGAGGCTATTGGAGCCTATTATGAAAGAAAAGGGAAGTTGCTGAATCTCTGCTAAGGCCCGCAGAGCTGACGATGCAGATGCAAGAGAAATGTCTGAATTGTTGAAGAATGGCTGTAGAATCTCTCATCCAAGGGAGAACCTGAAGCTTAAATGTGGTGTGTCTCCAGGTACATGCCATGCCATGCCCCACAAGGAGATGGGAGGGGAAATAAAGGACACAAAAAAAAGAAAAAAGGGGAAGAGAACTTAATCCAAAGTAGGTGTAACCACAGCTAGCAATGAACTGCAGAAAAAGGAGTGATTTACCTGAGTACCACACCTAGCACTATCCAAAACACAGCATCAGCCCAGGCAATTCCAAAAGCCAGAATGTGTACGTAAGCTACTAAACAAAGATTCAGTAAAAGGGTAGAGAGAAACATCTTTATGCTATTTCTCCTTTATTTAGTGACACTGTTGCACATATACATAAAAGCTACAACTTGCAATTTCTTGGACTTGGCAGTTTAATCAAGTTCTTCAAAAACACATTAAAAAAACAACTCTGTGCATGGTTGAATCATAGGGTTTCCCAGCAGGTTCCTTGAATTAACAGATTTCAACAGAAATTGAAGAGGATTTCAAATGACTTTTTCATTCAAAGGTCTCTCTACAATTGGAAATTCCCATCTGGAAGACGTCTATTAGCAACTTAGCATAGAGTGCCAAAATGAACTGTTGAAGTCTGTTCTGCAAGCATTTGTCCTTTTATAAGTATTTCACTCCTGATATGCACAAATCCTGTATTGTTAGAATCATAGAATGGTTTGGGTTGGAAGGGACCCTAAAGATCATCTAGTTCCAAGCCCCCTGCCATGGGCAGGGACACCTTCCACTAGACCAGGTTGCTCAAAGCCCCATCCAACCTGGCCTTGAACACTTCCAGGGATGGGGCATCCACAACCTCTCTGGGCAACCTGTTCCTGTGCCTCACCACCCTCACTGTAAAGAATTTCTTCCTAATATCTAATCTAAATCTACCCTCTTTCAGTTTAAAAAACTCTTGTTCCTTGTCCTATCACTACAGTCCCTGTTAAAGAGTTCCTCCTCATCTTTCCTGTAGGCCCCCTTTAAGTACTGGAAGGCCACTATAAGGTCTCCCCGGAGCCTTCTGCTCCTGGCCAACAATGTACCTCGAGGCTTTACCTGGCTTCTTATGCTCTTATGCTCCATTTATAAATGATGGAATTTATCTCAAACCTTTATGGCTATGCTAATTTGATAGAATCACAGAATAGAAATAGTTGAGGCACTATCAGCTCCCCTACTGAGGGACCTCATCAGACTGTCTATCATCTAGTTCAGGCCCCACCCTGCTAAAAGATAGGTCAGCTACAGCCAGTTGCTCAGGCCCTTACCCAGCTGGGTTTCAAGGATCTCCGAGGCTGAAGACTCCACAACCCTTCTGGGAAACCTGTTTCAGTTTTTGACCACCCTCACTGTAAAGAAGTTATTTCTTATATTTAAGTGGAATTTCCTGTCTTTCAATTTGTGCCCATTGCCACTTGTCCTTTCTGGGCAGCAGTGAAAAGGTGCTGGTTCTGTTGTCTTTTACTACCTCCTTTTCGGTATTTACACACATTGATAAGATCTCGGGAGCTTTCTTTCCTCCAGGCAGAACAATTCCAGCTCTTTCAGCCTCTCATTGTATGACACATGCTCCATTCTCTTCATTGTCTTTGTGACCCTTCACTGAACTTTCTCCACTACGTGCATGTATCTCTTGTGCTGGGGAGCCCAGAACTGGACACAGCACTCAAGGTGCTGTCTCACCAGTGCCTCACTAGAGAGGAAGAATCACTTTCCTTGACCTGCTGGCAATGCCCGGGATATTGTTGGCCTTCTTTTCTGTAAGCACGCATTGCTGGCTCATGGTCAACTTTTTGCCCACCAGGAGCCCTGGGTCCTTTTCTGCAAAGCTACTTTCCAGGCTTCAGTGTGTACTAGGGCACAGGGTCAATCCTCACCTGCTGCAGGACTTGGCATTTCCCTTTGCTTAACTTTATGAGGTTCATGAACAGGAGTTGGCCTATTTCTCCAGCATGTCGAGGTCCCTCTGAATGGCAGCATATCCATGTGGTCTATTGACCACTCCTCTCAATTTTGTATTTTCTGCAAACTTGCTGAGGGTGCACTCTGTCCCCATCATCCAGGCCCTTAATAAAGAGGTTAAACAGTACCGGCCCCAGTATCAACCCCCGTGGTACTGCACTTAGGACTGGCCACCAGCCGGATGCTGTACCCAGCCCAACCCTTGAAGCCCAACACTTCAGCCAGTTTTCAGTCCACCTCACTGTTCATTTATCTGCTCTGTACTTCATCAGTTTGTCTGTGCCGATGTTACAGGAGACAATGTTGAAAGCCTTGCTAAAGTCAAGATAAACAACATGCACCGCTCTCCCTCATCTGCAAAGCCAGTTGTTTCATCACAGAAGGCTGTTTCACCACAGATTGCTCAGGCATGATTTCCCCTGCTTACATCCATGCTGACAACTCCTAATCATCTTGTCCATGATATATTTGAAAATAGCTTCCATGAGGATTTGCTCTATTACCCTCCCAGGGATTGAGGTGAAGCTGACATGCTTGTAGTTCCCTGCATTCTCCTTCTTGCCCTTCTGGAAGACAGGTGGGACATTTGCTTTCTTACAGTCCCCAGGAACCTCCTCCAATTGCCATGACCTTCCAGATATAATTGAGAGCAGCCCTGCATGCAGGAATCCCACCAAATCCTATGGATTTGTGTATGCCCTATTTGTTTAAATGTTTCCTAACTTGATTCTCCTCTACTGAGGTCAAGTCTTCAGAGCTCCAGACTTTTCCACTGATCTCCACAGCCTGGGATCCCTGAAAGTAAATCTTACCAGTTAAAACCAAGGCAAATAATTTAGTTCAGCAGTATAAATAATCCAGTTTTATTTAGCCGTACTATTTCTTTTATCTATATTAGAAGTAGCAAATGAATACAGGCAGTGACTGAGGGTTGCCTCTTGAGCAACCTGCACCTGAACAGTATCCATCTAAAACTACTCTTCTTGGTGGTGAACCACATGTGGATATTAAAAGATTAAAAACCATTAGAAGTAGCCGAGGGCATTTTCCTGCAGAATCATATTGTGATATTGGCAACATAAATCTAGCCCAGGGAAAGAAAGAAAAATGACCAATCTCTCACAAAACTGGAACAATACTTTAACAATCATAAAAACCCCAGATTCCTCCTTGTGAAAAGGATATGAGGAAAGCATTTTTTTTTTTCAAACAAACCCCGTAACTTTTATACCTAAATACTGGAGATAATGTAAGAATAAAAGCAATCATCTTCATGCCTTCGAGAACTGAATTTTGAAATTTCTGATCAAATTCCTGTTATTGTATTGTTAAGGAAGTGGCCTTGTTCGCTGAACCGCAGCGATACTGGAAGAGCTTCCTGTTTAAAACAGCAAGGAGTGCAGCCCCGAGAACATCAATCACATGGTTCATAATATTAACTTGACTGGAGCATTGCAGGAACAGGACTCCGTTCAGCTTCAGGGGTCCCCTGCAATGTTATATACTGCAGGATCCTGAAGTTAGTATTTCTTCACTGTGACACAATAACTCTCTAACAGAAATGGATATAGTTAGGAAGAGATGGAACAACTTTACAGAGCTAGGGAATCAGGTCAGTGGTGTAGCATCATCTCTCTCTCTAGCATCTTTCAAAAAGGTGCAAAAAAATCTGTGAAGCCAATTACATAATAACCCACACATAAGTTTCTTCCACAGAACAGATAACAATTGCTTAGCTTCATAACTAAAAGTCCAAGCTTAAAGATTTATATCCCTTGTAATTTTAAACTGTGTCTACAGTTGCTGGTATTTTTTAAAATACCTTTAAAATGGCTTTTATTTTCTAGTAGTTATTTCCACAGAATAACTACATACTTTTAAATTTGTTTTCTGTTCTACATTCTTTCACAGAATTTCACTTCAGTGTGGTACTTTTAAAAGAAAAACAGGAACAGTTAAGCTCTTCATTGTTCTCTCAATTTTGTAATAATTGTACTTCACATTTAAACAAGACAAGGAGATATAGCCAGTGCTCCTATGAAATCTTCAGTACTCACAATTCCTTATAAAAAGTAAATGTAATCACAATTTGTCAATAAAAATGTCGAAACTATGAGCAGGATGAAACAAAACAAGCAGCAACGACAGACATATTTGCTCTCTACAACTAAGATATGTGGACAAAACATTATGAAGTGGACTATTCTGACCTCCATAACAGAGTACAGCAAGTTGATGTTATGAACAGTTTCTGTTATACGCAGACATATACTCTAATCTTCACAGAAGTGATGAAGATGAAGGTGCTACTGACTTAAAGCAAGAGATGGAATACTGCCTATTCATTCAGGCTCTTTAACCTTTCACAGCCCTAAATATCCCCTCCAATTAAAGTACAGTTTAGAAACATGTTCAATTAACTATCATCATAAATATCAATTTCAAAAATTACGGAGGACATAATAGCCAAACTCTGCTCTTACATACAGTTTAGGGGGTCAAAAGAACAAAGCACTGTATGAAATACAGCAGATAAATGTATCTAACGTGATAATCATTTAGCTGGACTGACAAGGAAAAAATTTGTATTTATATATATTGATTAGTGTACTCAATTTACTAAAATGCTTCTTCAGTTTCCTAGATAGGTTCTCTGAAAAAGAAATCTCTATCCTAGAGCGTTTCAGGTTCACATAGTGCAATTTTAGAGAGACTGCTACTTGACTGTATGGTTGAACAAACTCATGGCTTTACTTATGCAAATAACACCACTTATATAAACAGGACATACATCTGAGCTTGTGTATGACTTGAAGTAACTCTCAGAAACATGAATACTAATATGCATCTTTGGCTGCTGTTCCCAGAACGTTACTCATTAAAACTTTGGGCGTGTTGTGGTGTGGACTACGTTATGACTGTTAGCTCACAAATTTGTGTTTGAACAATGCTTACATACTTGCAGAGGGACACTTGGCAGATGGGACATCAAGCTAAGATGCAACTAACAAAATTAAATCTCAAAAATATGTGGCTGACCAGTGTGAGGCTCTAGGTTCATATCCTCTCAGATCTCTAGATCTCAGAGTTGAGCAAAGCTTCCCCTATCCCGCTGCTCTGAAAAGCGAAGGCTTACCCACTAGAACAGACAGCAACAGTTTCTTGCTTGTTGTACAAAGCAGGAGAAAGGCATTGGGGAAGCAGGTGGGTCCTGGAACAACTGCAGAAACATTCAGGCTCTGACCCAGTGACAAGTTCAATTGCACTGGGCTGTTCCTGGCTGTGGCTGACAGGTCTGACATCCCGAGTATCTACTTTCCATTCATTACCTGACACTCACACCGACTCCGATGCACACCACCAGTTTTGGCTGCTAAGCAGTCCAGCATGACTTACTGGCTGATAAAGAGGAGGTAGCTCAAGCTGTGCTAACTGATGCTGCTGGACTTAGAAGCAGCAAGGGAGGAATTTTAAGAGCAGCAGCCTCAAAGTTGTGTGTGGAGAAGGAGATAGTGGGAATGATGAGAGGGGTGGGAATAAAGTGTTGTACAACCAACCCTATCTTTCTAGTGTTGATACGTGCAATTTTTATAAAGAATTTAAAATAAATGGCAGACAATAAAGCTAATAAGATGCATGGACATTGAAGATGTCTTATGACAAAAACTTACAAAATGTTCCAAAAATAGGAGGGTAATTTAAGCTCAAATGAACGCACAAGGACTAACCCCAGAAAACCCCTCAAGGAAAAATTCCTACTTCTTACTGAACTGAAATATGATCAGGATTGAACATGGTAATTCACAGGAACAGGGAGAACCATCCCGAACCAAGTAGCAATGACCATATGGACTGAGAAAGCTATTTAGGGCGAGCCAGTCCTGAGGGACAGAAGAAGAAAATTCCATAGTCCTCCCTTTCTCTCCCTTAAGTTAACTGTGAACATGAAGCAATGGAAAGGAAAACTTATTTGGTAAGCTTAATTTTAAATTGCATTTTTGTTATTTACATTGCACCCGCTCCTACACTTCAATCTTTGCTCTTAGAATAAACTCACTTTACTCTGGAAGCTTATCCTGGCATTAAAAGCAACCCTTAAGCAACTCTGGGATGAATAAGGTATGTTACTATTTCAGAAACAGTTAATCCAAATAAAGAAGAGTCTTAGTCCTATCTTGTTGCACTCACCTAGGGCAAGTGGGAGGAACCTTGGGAAACATTGCTCTCTAAGCAGCAAGGATCAATTTGAGAACCTCTAACATCAGATATTGAGACAAGTCAGGTCTCCCCTTTCAGCCAAGGAGACACAATACAAAGCCCAGAAACCCGAGAAACTTGTTAAAAGCAGATATTTCTATGCCCTGCTGTTACAGTACGACAGGAAATTAAACTAAATGATGTATTTACTGTACATTCATATGCATTTAATATGAATTTGCTTTTTAAATTTTTTTTTATAGTTATATCAATAAAAAAGGTAGACTTGTCAGTTCTTCACTTCTGTTTTATAGTAGCAGGTTTCTTACAAGGTTATCACCAGCCTCTCCTGTCCACCGTATTTCCCATAGCCTGGTAAATATCTAATTAAGCTCAAAACAACTGTTCTTAAACTCATAGCTTAGCTTTGAAGTTCATTGCTTTTATTTCAGTCCTGAAAAAAGGGCTTCTATTCCCCAAACTTTTCAATCATCAGAGTGACAACAATACCCCAATTGTATGTGGCACTAGTTATCACACTTTGAAATGCTGTACACTGCCAGTTTGTACTGTTTCTCCATAAAGAACTTTAGAGTAGAATTTGCTTTGAAAATGCAACTCACTCATTTATCAGAGTAACTTCTTGCTGAAGTCAGTTGTTTGTCCTTGTCATGAAAGCATGAAGTTCCTTTAGCAAGGAAATTATCATTTCTAAGATCTGTACCTGAGAGTTGATATTTACAGCTGAACAGTAAAGTGAGCTTTCACTCATCCTTCTTTAGAAGCTCTGCCTGATTTTGTTAACAGACTTCATGTTACAATTGAAAACCAAAATAGTCTGAGCTGAACATGAGTCTATGTTTTTGAGAGACACAAATGCATTTCCCCATTACAGAATTTACAAAACTTAAGCACTTAGAGGAAAGACGGTTGGACCAAATCAGTTTTATGATAGAAACTGATTGTCGCCTTCTCTGCAAACAGAGAAGCTTGCTCGCTCTCAAAGCAGTTCTAAGACTAGAACAAAAGAGCAAGTCAAAAATCTAAAGCCAAAGTGTTCAGCTAAAAGAGCCAAAGGGAGATTTTAGCTATCTTGTAGCTAAACTGTAGAAAGGTATTTATATTTTTCCTAATAAGTAGAGAGCCAAACAAATGTTACTTGAGCTGGCAATCAACAGTATCATCATGAAAAATTCCTACTAATATTAACAAGAATCACACTGGGCATTAAAATTACTAATATAGCAGAACTGGCTAATTAAAGATTATATTAGTTCAGAAAACAGGTGATGCATGGGAGGCTTATTGTGCCGTACAGAATATTTGAAGGGATGGCAAATGACTGCTTTGGAGGAAAGGTGAGACAAAGATACAAACAAATGCCAAAATTGCAATAGTAGATTCTTTATGAACAGTAATTCAGTTTGACTGGCATTAGCTTTTGCAGAAATATTCTTCTCTTCAGAATGAAGTCTCAAATATTTTAGGCTAAGCAAAGCCAGATAGGTAAGGCTAAAATAAGACTTTACTGTGGCAAAGCAGTCGCTTCTCTATAGCTAATACTGAAACCCATTTTCCTTTTCATCTGTTTTGCTAAAAGGAGTTTCAGTAATTGTTCCTATTTTCTGTTAATGTGCTCCCAGAAGGACCTTATCAAACAAACAGAGGAACAAGAACTGTACACAATGGTGCATCTAGTAACTTTGTCCCATTGTCCCTTCCTGTCCTCTGCCACAGCTCTTCTCTTTTTGTTCTTTATTGTATATTGTCATATGGGAAGACTGGTATTGTAAACACCTGAATATCTTAAATCGTCATTCAAATAAAGTTGACAGGAAACCTCTAGTGTTTGTTACACCATTCTGACAGATGAAGTAATCTCTGCAGGGCTGAGAGATGCCTTTGTGATTATTTTTGTGCATAAGAACTATGAGCACTTATGGGACCATAAAAGCTTAATCACAGACTGTCAGAAGAAGTTCATGCTATGCCAGGCCACTCTCCAGGGATTATTTAAATCAACATGTCCTCCTGCATTTTGACTGACAGCCTTTGGTGGAAAGAATTTCCTTGTGGAAGTACCACTTCTTGTTCACTTACATGCAAATATTTAAAACAGTAGGAAAGTAAGTAATGTTTAATGAAAACTGGCCCACTTACATGAAATTTTACAGATTCACTACTCTGGGTACATCAGCTTCTTTGTATCACTCACCAGCCTTCTTTTTCACAGCATGATTTAACTTTCAGGACTAATTGCACTGTTACCGTGTCAATGGGATGTGGAATGCTACCTGTTGCCAGCCAATGCTTCATCTTCCCCGCCCCCAACACGGTATTCTCACAGAGGCAGGAAGTTCTCTGAAAACATACGTAATGAAATCTTCTTTCAAAAAAAAAGGAAAAGCAGAAGACCTAGTTTTCCTGCAGTGCCTGTGAAAGCCCTTACCAAACATTTTACAGCAGACATCAAGGACAAGCTACTTTTTCTCTTGCAGAAATTGCTTATTTTCCTGTTACTTTCTTCTTGACCAACTTTTGTATGCTTCAGTTTTAATTGCAAACATAGATTTTAAGCTCTGTGGGGCAGGATCTCTTTTGTTCTTTCATGTAACCAACCTTCCCTGTCACTACGAAGGTACTACTATTTTGTGACTATTTTCAAGATGTATTTCCTTGACATTGTCTTCCCCAGCACACACCTTCCTAAATAAGAGCACAAGAACATCTTCCCAAAACACCACATTTCTCCAGTGGAAACCTGTGAAAGATGTAATTATGAACCTTAATGCCATAGATGCAAACTATTTATAATGATACTGAGATTTACAGTATAGATAAATGTTCTTTTTTAAGTATGAACTCCTAAGATCCTAGGATTCATGCAAGGAAGCATATTTTTGTATTTTCTGAGCATTGCAAGAACACATACATTGAAAAAAGAATAAAAATCAGAAAGTTAAGGGCTGTGTTTTAAAACCAACTGACATTTACACTGTGTTATCATGAGCTTGTTCTCAAGCATTTTGTTAATTGAAAGTAAGGAGTTCATTCAGTAGGTCAATTATTTGCTGCGAATGTTTCATGAAAGTCTCAGTAACACCACCTCCATGGATTTATATAGATGCACCAGAATAATTTCTTGTGACTAGACTATGAATCAGAATTAGCTATCAGCCTTTTCTAAAGCAGCTTTTTTGTGGCTTCATTCGAGAATGTTTAGGTTAAGATTTCCCAAGATTTGTGCGTAGGTATATGTCTCCCTACTAAAAGAAAATCAGATAAAATGAGCTTAGTCTTTATATACATATTTACATATGTATAGTGTAATGCAGACTGTACTGAGCCAAGTGGCACTGCACTCCTATGAAGTTACTCACATCTATATATAATTTGCAGGTTTAGATTTAAGGGAATGACTCAGAATTGATTGGGAAAAGGGTTTTGAGGTTTTTTTTTTTTCCCTTTCTGAAAGCAGCTCTCTTTGCTTTACTACAAAAACATGCTATTGCTTCTGAAGTTGCAGATGCTACCACAATTGTAATTGCCTGTCACACAGTGAGGAAATCTAATTAAAACCACTCATTTGTACCTATTAACCAGTCTCTTTAAATGCAGACAAAAGACCTTACCACAAGCTAAAACATAAGTACAGAGTGTGGTCTGCAATTCAGTAAGAGAAACAACGGATGTTTTTAGATAATTACACTTAGCTCCGTTTTCCTGCTACTACCAATTAGCATTAACTGTGAACTTAAATGGCTATATAAATCACTATACCTAGCCACTACTCCAGACATGGTTCAGACTGTTAGCATGATATTGGACAAGGCATTTCATCTTTCATGTACTTAAAATGGTGAAAATGTGTTGAGGGTAAACTACTGATCACAGCATGGTTTAGAGGTATAATATACAATAATTATAAAAAAAATGTTTAATAAAGTGCAAGGAATAACCTGCACTCTTCTCTCAAGACACCCGGGATTCTCGAGCAGTTTTATAGGTAAGAGCAGTATATTCCTTTGGAGCGTCCTTCACCACATCATTTAGAACAACTAAGATTACAGTTCAGTTATTTCATCAGAAAAAACTCTACAGAAAGCTCCAATGTAAAAGAAGCAGGCAGGGCACTAAACCAGAATGGTTTACTAAGTAGCCTACCGCACAAGCTCATCTGGTAGAGTTTGCTGCACTTCCTAACATGAAGTCTTCACTCAAGATGTCACTCTGTTTCAGACTGGATAGTGTTGACTGGACAGGTAGAAGAGTTGTGCTGCGTACCAACTTACTACTGTTGGCATCAACACATCACTTCTTTTTGTCTTTAAGGAAGCTGCACTGCTAGGCTGAACCTACTGAAAAAGTACTCATGCTTGTCCCATTTCAGGTTTCTCTATGTAACAAACAAACAGGCCATTAATAAACTAAAACCTGTGGCTTATAGCCATGATAGACAGGCTTCCTTAAATCAATGGGTGGCTGCAGGAACAGGGTATTTTTTACTCATTTTTCACGACTTCTTCAGGGTGCCAGGCCACCCTCACGCCCTGCGCGTATCCATCACTCATCCACCGTTGCATACACAGCTACTGAGCGCTGAGCTCCCTCCCTGTCCCGGCAAAGGGGAGACGGTTAGGAGCAGAACAGGGGGGCTAATCTCTATATTACCTCAACATAACGCCTGCACCCAGATGGTTTGGGGCTACCCTCAGTTTTGGGCTACCTCCACAGCTGCCACCTGGCCCCGACCCGGCCAGCGCTGCCAGCACCCCGCTTCCCTGGGGTGGGGTAGGGGGCTCCCCTGTCAGGCTGTCCCTGCTTCTCCGCCCCCGTCCCCGGTCAGGAAGGTGCCGTTTCCCCTCAGGTGCCCCCATCCGTCCCCCCCATCCCCGCGCCGTCGGCGAGGTCGCGCACACCGGCCCAGGTCGGAGCTCCACACGCCGCGGAGAGGCGAGGCGAGGCCGGGCCCCTGCCCCGCGCAGCCCCGCCTGGCACCGGGAGAGGCCGCGCCG
>NW_010972653.1:6305048-6305279 GCF_000737465.1 Haliaeetus leucocephalus
CATTTTTGGCCCCGGCCCGGTGGGGGCCCGGGGTTTTTCGCGCCGCCGCCGTTGTTGCCGCCGCCGCGGGAGCCTGGGAGGGGAGCGGTTCCCCGGCCTCGTCGCCCGGTCTCCTGGCGCAGGAGGAGGAGCCCTCGCCATGGCCACCAGCACCACGGGCTCCACATTGCTGCAGCCCCTCAGCAACGCCGTGCGGCTGCCCGTCGACCAGGTGAGGATGGGGAGGCGCCT
>NW_010972653.1:6305289-6338387 GCF_000737465.1 Haliaeetus leucocephalus
CCCGCCGGTACGCCTCTTCGGGGCGTGCCGGGGTCAGGCCGCGGGGGCTGCCATCGCGGACGGGCTGGCCAACTTGTTGGCACCCCCCCCCCCCTTACCCAGATGTGGCTCCGCAGCTGGGAACGGGGCCGGTATCGGCTCAGCAATGGAAAGGTTGCGTAGTAATTTCAAATGCAGAGCAGCGTGCTGCGCCGAGGCGCGCCTGCCACGGATTTTTAAATGCAGCGTTAAATAATAATGTGTGCGGCGCACAATGCTGTTGGGTATTCGCATGTACTTTGTAGGCAGAGCGATTCTGTGGTGTCTTTTGTCCAAGTGATCTAAAAATTCCTGAAGGTTGTTAATCCTGTCACCTGCACAGAACCTCGTAAGATTACAAAATAAGATTGGGAAACTGAGGTTTGCAGAGTTTAATGACTGAAGTTTTACAGGAATGTTTGATCATGAGGGGAGGTGGTCTAGACCTCTGAAATCTACAGAATATCTATGTGTTTATGAATACATATGTAAAGTAACCGCAAGTAACTCCTCATAGAAATTTTGTGGCACCACGAAATTTCATGTGAGGAATTCCTATTTAAAAAAAAAAACCCCAAACCCCCCAAAACCACACTACCAAAAAACCAAAACCCCCAACTCCATTAATGTATGAATGAATGAATGAAGCGCATCAAGAAAAACAGTCTGTGCTTATGTAGAGGGAGATTTTGATGGTTTGGTTTTACAAAATACACCTAATAAGTGAGTAAAAGTGACTGGAAGCAAAATACAGAGGAATGAGCATGTGTAGTGAAAGAGTTTTGAAAGTGACTGAATTACATGTTCTTCCTTTTTTTCTTCCCCCAGCCATTTGTTTGAATGGAACCTTAGGTTAAGGATACACATGAAAAAGTATCTTCTAGAAAACTGACAAAAGTGGGCAAGTTGAAATTGAGCTTGCTGTGATGGAATAGATACTGCACGCAACTTGCAATGATACCTGCAGCTGGGATCAATGGCACCACATGGCTCAGTGCCTCATATGTGCAGGCTATAAGCTGCTCTTGGCAGGTGCCGTGTATTTATTTCCATAAAGTGTGTAGCTTCTAAGGGTACTGTAAAACAAATAATAGATGACCATCTTTTTATGGCATGGGGCTGGCATTGTATAATTACCTATTCATAATAATAGTCATAAATTTAATGGCTTCATGACATAGTGCAGCTTCTACCAAATTTATTTTAAATGTTGTGGATATGGCATTTTGATGATAATAAAGTTACTTTTTATCAAAGCCTGGAAAACTTCCCTGTATTGAATGTTTCACAACAGGTGCTCCTGTAAAGCCAAGATGTTTTTATAAAATACTGTTTGAGCTCTGTTGAAGCTTTTGGGGATAATCACAATGGAGGGTGGCTAAACACATGGTTTAAAAGATTTGTTATAAGCAGTTAAAAATCATATATACTTTGTTTTTAGACATCAGTGGACTGTGTGTAATATAGGTCCAGTTGTGTATAAAGAGCACTGATTATGACTGGAGTATGAATTGCAGAGTTACAAAATTATGCTGCACTGAGGAGAATGTATCTGTAACTGATTAAAGAAAAAAAAAAGGCAAAGTTAGAGTTTTGTAACCTCTCAGCTTAAGAGTCTGTCTTGATAGTAAGTTTGTAGTACAGGAAGAATATAAAATGCGTTCAGTGTAATCAAATCAAAGGTAGTAAAGGAGAGAATGAGGCCAGGGAAGAAAAAGAAAGTGCTGATACTCTTTGGTGTGTGTCCTTGAAGATTATGCATGACATTCGGTGATACTATACGCATGCTAGGTATGAAAATGTAGCAGTGCTTTGGAAAAAAAAAAAGTTTTCTGATTAGTAGGTTGTTTCTATTACTTGATCCAAATCTGTACTGTGAGTACAGTCATACCAGTACGGCAGGTACTTGAAATGGGCACTCCAGAATAATAGTAGCACTTGGAACTGATGGAGATGAATGTGTTTTGTTTCTCCACTTCTATATTTCAGTTTTGATCACAAGTAGATACTAATCTTTATATACAAAATGTTGCGATTTGTGATTTACGTTTAAGCTGTAACTGTCTAATTATCCTGCTATAAAGTTTCAGTGAAGGCAAAGGCTTGTAACTCTGGGAGGACAAATCCAGGTAGCTTGTGTCAATGTTACTCTACTGTCTGGGCATTCAAACAAATGAAGGGAAGAACCTTGCATATTTGGCAGTGAATGGAAGTAGAAATTTCAGTTAAAGGTGAAGCTGTTATCTCTAAGATTGAACTAATTAATAAGATCCACATCTGTGGATTGAGTGTGAGAAATTGATCACTTTTTGACTTAATGCTTGGTAGAACTAGGGGCACAGATTTGTTTGAGAATGGTGTTGGTTATGTGCAAGTTGGAGATCAGTGTAAAAGATGGAGGATGATAGCTCCAACAGAGCCGTTTGACACACTTGTAAGAAGAACAGTCTCCTCTGTGCCCAACTGTATTACAAGAGCAGAGCCTTGTTGCCTTACCAAATTGCTTTTCCTAGACCTTTCTTCTTGGTATTAGACTGCTAGTTAGTTATAGAAATGGAGAAGAACTTGTTTTCTGCTTCTGTGTGTATCCCCCAACAAGGTATTATGTGACAACTTGTCACTATGTTAACCCTTCCTTTGGCTCTTATTTTGTCTTGCACCAAGTTAACTGAAATGGCTACTTGGAAAAGGTAATGTGTTTTTGATAGGCTTCTTGTTCCAATGTTTCTGTTGCTATTTTTGGTCATTTGGTGCAAGGGAAAATGCTTGGTGTGAACAAGAACCTACAATTATCTCTGTAGATTTGGGAAGGCAAACTTGCACACCTTTCTTTTGTATTTTGGGGGGGGGGGGGGGGGGGGAATCACTCCTTGGGGCGAAAGCCTCATAATAACAACTGTGTCACCTTGGGTCCTTAAAGTTAATGAATGAGTGAATCAATGTTGATGTACTGCAGTATTCCTTCTGTCTTGTTAGGGGAGAGAGGGAATAAAAGTAGTTATGTCCTTCCCACCCAGACAGCTACAGAGAAGTATAGGAAGGATTATCATAAAAACTTGGCTGCTAGAGAATCATGTGTTGCATAGTGCATCGAGGTTGCAACTTAAATTATTTTATTATAGTTAAAACTCTCACATAGCCTTCTGTTTTTCCTGTCTGTACTCATGTCATATTTGTGTCTCTGCTGCTTTCTTCTTTCTTTGAGGTGAAGCCTCACAAATAGCATGCTGGACCTTGATCCATTTCTAGTTCTGGCACTGTCTTGCTGATTGTCTGTTGACAAATGACTTTTCTTGATGGCAGGTCAGCTTACCTGTCATTAAATTGGAGATACTTAAATTTGCTGGGAGATGAGAATTATTCTAGGAAAGCAAAGCTTTCTTCTTGGCTTTAGGTCTCTGTGGGGTAAGGTGAGTTCAGGAAATAATCTTTGCTTTCACTGCTTCCACCAGAGGGAGCAAAATTTTTATCTGAAAATTGGCAAAAATCATATGGGTTATTACTGCCCTTCATTTGCCATAAAACCAGATAACTGTAGTAGAGGAATAGCTGAGCAGGGGAGATGGGAGATTGGCTACAACAATATGTGAGCATCAACTTTTTGCATGGGTTGTCAAAGAGATTGATCTTGAGATCCTGAAATGTGGTCTGAACAACTGAATTGACTAAGCTAATTTGTCATTATCTTCTAGATAAGAACAGAAAGAGCGTGGCTCCAACTGCTAACAGTATAGCTATGTGAAGATGTGTGGACTGAATAAAATGTCACGCTTGTGGTTGTGCACTTCGCTTAAAATCCAGGATGTAAAGATAAGCAGTGTTTTTTCAACAAAAGTAAAAAAAAAATTCCTTGCTGTTTCCATACTTTTCTTGGGTTTTTTTTCAGTCTAATTTTAGCTATTATGGGAATAAATTTGCTCATTTGTGTAGAATAAATATAATTTTCTACACGAGTGCCATCAACCTTCAAAGAATCTAATCTGACCTTTTTTTTAATAAGAATAGGCATAAAAATCCAAGTCCTTCTAAACATGAACTGTATACACCGTATGAAATTCCTTAATTTAGTGATCACAGGCCAGTCTGCTGCATCTACGTCTTTGCATTATTTTCTGCTTACGCTTCCTTGTGCAGAGCGTTAACCCAAGTTGTTTTCAACATGCCCTTAACCCACTCAGTTCCACATAAAAGCAATTATCATTGACGTATGTTGAGCCTTCGTGTTTCACCTTGTTGCCTTCAAGGAGAGTGGGCAAGATTGTTTCTTCCTCATATATATGTATGAAATGTTTGTTTCTTACATGCGTGTGATTGGCAAGATGTATCTGCAGATTTTCTTACTTCATTTTGATGCTTTGGACAAGAGCCACAGCTGGAGTTTAGGGAAATGGCCAGGCTTGGAGGTGGCATAAGGAATAATTTTGCTGAGAAGCAGTATGTGCCTGATTTGCCTACAGGGAGCATCTGGATGTGTCTCCTAGTTAGATCTCTGTTATTTCACAAAGTTTTGGGCATTAGTGATGCCTTAGCCTCTTTGTTTTCTGTCAAGGCAACCTAATGTAGCTTTCTGAGGACTAAAATGTTTAGATGGCCTAATACTTGTCTTAGGCATTATAAAACTACAAAAAAGAATAAAGCAAAGAGTGTCCCAAGTTTTATTCTCTTTCACCATTGATTCTTAGACCCTTGTGAGCAGCTGTGAAATACAGAGCAGCATGTTAATGATTTTTCTGATGTGACCCAGGAAACTTAGGAGTAGTAGAAATGAGTGAAAGTAGCATTCATGGGTGTGTAAAATGCAAACACTGAAGAGAAGGGAGTGGTAGGATAAGAAAATTGTGCCCCTACTTTGCCCTGTACTTTTCTTATCTGCTGCTAGCAGCAGTCAGAAGAACGAAGGATGAATAGCAAAGCATAATCTCCCATGACAATAGATGGAGACTGTAGTGGGTGGAAAGAAGCTGGAAAAAAAAGTCCTGTTCTCCATTCTGTATGTGCTGTTCTCAATGATTGGATGTTTTGAATTGTTTGGATTCACTAGCAAAGTTTTTACTGGTTTCTTAACTTCCCTTTGACCTAGTGGAAAGGAAGGACTATATAATCAGAAAGGTCCCAGTCCCTGTGGTGACACCTTGCCCAGATTTTAGTATTAGTGTTTAGGTGTTGACTTAACTCTCCACTTACTGTTGAAATTGCTGTGCAATGAAAAATGTGTAGAGAAGGATGAAACTGTTGGGATAACAGAAAAAATTGGCGGGAGAAAGTGACTGTCTTGAAGGAAGGAGTGGAAGCTGTAATGAACAGAGTTGGAAAAGAAAGCAGACACTGGTTACAGTGTTAGAAAAGATGAGCCGTCTACCAAGTTGTAGAAAGATTTAGTGCAAGAAATACCTCTGTTGAATTCAGGTTCATGAATATTGTTGTGAGGATGTAACATATAGAGCTACTTGAATTGTTTAATTTTTAGGGAGCCAGCAGTGAATTTTCATTCTGATATACTCTTGCACATTTTCATACTGGGTGTGTTTTCTCCAGGTTTTTGTGAAGCAGTGGAAAAACTCAAATATAATTACAGCCCAAGGTTTTTACAGTAAATATCTAAAATAAACAGTCTACTTGAACAGCCTGTAGTCACCTGCTTTGTTTTGTCAAACTGTTTTTCCCATCCTTAAGCAATTCATTTAAGTGGTGGAAGTGTGAACACTTACTGACCTATGTTCACTACAGTACAAACCATTTCTGAATTCAAAATGCAGTTCAGAAATTGCTACAAAAATACTGCAGTCCTGGGATGTTGAAATACTGGAGTGCCCAAAGAACAGCCTAATAAAGAAAAACCAGTAACGTGTAAGGAAGATGACAAGAGTCACTTATTTACTGAGTACATGGTTATTACTGTGTTGCTTTCTGTTTGTTCTTGAGGTGTTACTGCTGTAAATCTATTGTACCGCAGCAATGTACATCTTTACCCTCCGTGGGCTTTTTCTTGGGTACAGTGCTGACTTAAAACAAGAGTTCTGAAAACTGATAGAACTGAAATGAATGAGTCATCTTTATCATTTATCAGCCCTGATATTTGTTGACTTTAACTCCTGTTTACCTGTTCCTGTGTTGACCTAATGAAGCAGTGTGATACATCCTTTGCAGCCTTGATTATGGCACGTTGTCTTCACATTTATTATTTTGACTAACGTCCACTTTTCCGAAGTAATGGTTGCCCAGGTTTTTTTTCTTGTTTTCCAAGCCTTTGAACAAGGGAGTCTAGACTGGGGTTTTATTTTTTCCTGGAAGGTGAGGAAAAACTACATGTACCCAGGTGAAAACCTGTTTGCTTAATGTGTGCATCTTTATAGTATTTATTTTACAAAGAATGTTGATGCTGTTCTTCAGTATGCCTATTTCATTTTCCTTCTTTCCTTTGGAACATACTTTAAATTCAACATTAGTTATCATTCTTAGTCTTTTAGCACTCGTTCAAGTGAACTGAGCTGTTTGGCAATTTCAATTTGTCTGCAAATTTAGATAAATGCTAGTTATGCCTGCTTGTTTTAAGTGATGGTTTCGGTAGCTAAGCCATCTTTTGCAAAGTAAAACATCTATAGCTCTGCCTTTTATTCGGAAGTAATATATGCAAAGGTGAAGAAGCTATTTTGGTTTGGCTGTAATGGTGTAATTTGCTGTAGTTGGGATTTTGGTGTTTCCTTTTACTTCTAGTTAAAGTGGCCTAAGCTGAAGAAGCAGCAACAGTGACTCTTAGTCTGAAACATGGCTTGTGAGCACACTGGTTGTATAACTACAGTGGTATATTCTATACTGGTAATGCTACCTGTATAAAGCATTCTTAATCTTTCTGACCTGCCTTCTGGTTGAGTAATGCTTTTGATTTTACTACTTCCTGTCAATCGTTCATGCATATATATGTATATATTTTTCTCTCTCTATATAAAAATAATAATTCAGTGAAGACTAAGCATATCACTCAAAAAGTGGACTGACTATAATGAATGGGTTTTTATTCTCACTGTGGAAAAGCTAGAAAGAAGTTGAGGCCACCATGAAGCTGTAGGAATTTATTAGAAGCCCAGTGCTGGCTACTAGATCTGTAGAAGGTGTAGCCTTAGAATATGTTAACAAATGGTTATCTGTAATGGGATTGAATGTAAGAAGTTAGATTAAAATATTTTAGTATGGAAGCATAATTCTAAATGTTACTAAAATATTACAAAAGAAAATCAAATTTGAAAAGCTGTAACAGCTTGAAGTAGTGTCCATTATTTCTGCAGGTTGCTGTGTATTGCAAGTGTTTATAGGGCTGCTGTTGTGGTGCTTGGAGACTTTGGAGGTGGCTGTTTTCATGCAGATGATTCCTGAGTTGGGAAGAGCAGGAGGATAATAGACATGGAGTAGCAACTGTCCGAGGTGAACAGTAGTTCATTCAAGGGACACCATGGTGAAGTCCTTTTTCTTTTTTTTTCTTTTTTTTTTTTCTCCCCATGGAGAACACAGAGACAGTTTTAAAGATGGGGAATATTTTATGTGGTAATTAAAATGACTACTACTGTTACTGGATTTCTGTGGGCTATATGGACAAGAGAGTGTTACTTTCTATGTTTTGTTGCTTATTTTAAGATGGATTTCAGTTTCTCACTTATGAGCAGAATATAATAGTACTGAGGTAGATCTTAATGGAGAAAGTGTCTGTTTCTGGTTGCATTTGAGAAGGATACCTCCACAGATGTTAGTAATTTTGCTTTATTTTTAAAAGGCTAGGAAAGTGAGTAACTTGTAAAGTTTTTACAAGACTTCAGGCACTGTAGTGGTTCTCTGAGCATTAAAATAAAACCTTGTCATTCAAATACACATTTGAATATCCTGCATGCTGCTGATACTCGTGTGACAAAGAATAGAGATTTTGAGGTTAATCACTATGTGCATGTGCACTGTATGTGTGTGATAAGTCATGCTTCTGAAAAAGCAAGCAG
Organism: Haliaeetus leucocephalus; assembly: GCF_000737465.1. NCBI lineage: Eukaryota > Metazoa > Chordata > Aves > Accipitriformes > Accipitridae > Haliaeetus > Haliaeetus leucocephalus. Next base: position 6,313,290 of record NW_010972653.1, read on the forward strand.
TAGCTGACTTGGTCTTTCTTTGGAACTGTGTTTTGCCAACATAAAGCCAGGCCGCTGTGTTTTGATGTTGTACACCCTTTTTCCCTGGTAGTCTGAGTTCGGCAACCCTTAACTGGCCAAACCAGTTTTTGTTCAACAGAAGCTAGTGTTTTAGGTCCTTGTTGATTTTGAAGAGAGAAGAAAACAAAACACACGAGCAAAAAACCCCAAGCCAGCATTCTTAGTCCAATTTCATCTTTGAACCAAACTTGCTTCCTAGATTTTGGCTCTTCCTGTGAGTAAGTAGCTGTTATGTGTGACAGCTCAGTATCTATAATGCTGAATCCTTAAGAGCCCATCAGAGAGAACACCCTTCAGCTGACATCTTCCTATCCTTTAATTAATTAGTTTTGGTTGTTTCACTAAAATGTGTACATTGATGTTTCATTTTACATCTTTAGTCGTACAGTTTTTCTTAGAGTGATCCTGAGTAATGATTTAGTAAGCCCTGTTTGAAAAAGCTTATTGGATTTGATGGTCATTTATTGCACAAACCGGATTATTAGTGCCTACATCATGTCTTCATGATGTTCCTCACTCTCTCCAGCATACTTAAGAACTACAAGCTAGAAATTGGAAGTTAATACTGGAAGTAGAAGTACTATTATTAATGTATGTCATGACTGACTGTGATGTTTTGGACTGAAATCAGCTTGGAAAGAAAGCATTCAGTATCTGATAAGGTCCTTACAGCTGCCAGTAAAATCATATGAAGTATATTCGCACAACATTAAAAAGCTTTTGCAAGTGTTGTTCAGGTTTGACTAATAAATGGTTAGAGTATGCACCTCAAAGAATTGGCTGCTATTAGAGGTGCTGTGCTTAGAAGTCTTATCTGGAAATGAGTGTCCCTTCACATTGGGTACTGTATAAACATGCAGTCTTTGCTACAAAGACCACATTGCCTTAACATAAACATCTTGCATACTGATAACTACCCAAAAATGACCACTGCTGCTTATCCTCCATTTCTTTATATTTCACCCATGAAGTGAGGTAGAGACTTCAGGGCAGAAGTGTTAATTAGTTAATTTTCATCATGTAAGACACTGGGTATTATGTGTATCCAAAAATGCATTTGAAAGCATTGCAACAAGATTTATGAGCTTTGAGCTGAAAGAGGAATACCTGTTCCTATCAGTTAGAGAAGAAATGTTCTCTGAATTACTCTCAAGTATCCTTTAGCTTTATCAGATACCTGTGCCAGTGTCTCTGGACTCCTCTTTCTGACACTTCCCAGTAAATTGAAGAAAATTACCAAACAATTTGATTTTGATTCTTGTCATGGAATTGCCTTTTTTCAGCTTTACAGTGGAAATTATTGTTGTTCTTTTTTTTTTTAATATCAGTGCAGCAATTTTCAGGAAATAGTTGGAAAATTGATTGTTGGTTTCAAATGATAGTTATTCTCACTCTTCAGTTCTTAGTGATTTGGTAGTAGGCAATTATTGGATAATTGTACAAGCTGTTTCTTCCTTTTGTACTGGATGAAGGTTAGAAGTTGGACAGAAGAAGATCCATCTATACTACTGTCTCGTTGCTGTGGAGAAGCATCTGCTCTCCTGTGTTATAAGTTGCTTTTTGTGAACATCTGCAAATGTTTTTAATTCCTCAGCTGACTGTTTTGGTGGAAAAGGGAAGTGGTTTCAACCTAACAGGCAGCAAGAACAAGAAAATACTGATGTTTGAGAAACAAGGCACAACCAAGGCTTCATTAATTTTGATAACATTTGGCAATTTTTGACAAGCATGTGTCAACAAATATGATGCTTGGAGGGGTTTGTGTTTAAAATGTTACTGCTAAAATAGCTCTATAGATTTAGAAAACAATCAAAGCCTCAGCTTGAAGTTCAGTGCTTCTTGTTAAAGAAAAGGTACATTATTCTGTCTTGATCTCCTAGCTCTTGCAAGAGCTCTTTTCAAAGTGTTTTTGTAGTTCATATTCTAAAATGTTTTTTTTAAATGTCTTTTCTCTGTAATAACTATAGTTGTTGAAAAGTGGGGTTGAAGGTGGAAGAATAGGAGTGCTGCTCAATGCACCTTGCTCACTAGCCCTGTCAGACAAAGCAGAGAGTATGTGCGATAACTTTGTTTCTGTTGTAGACTGGGGGACAAAAAATGGCTATAGGTGGGGAGACAAGTAATACTGGCATCTTGCAGCTCAGAAAAACTGAATTCCACGGAAGAAACATACCACAGTGTGGCAAAGTTGGGAAAAGCCCCTAAATCTCTGGCTGCAGAATCATTGTCTCAACAGGTTCTTGACTGTTACCTATGAAGCATCTTGCTTCTAAAAACCATTTTTTTTAGGCTCTGTGCATGATCAGGTAGGCTTCAGTGCTTCTGCTTGTATTTGGGTAATCTTTTTCCACAGCCTATTTCATCAGCAATAAGAATTAAAATTCCACCTTCTTTTTTGAAAAGAACAGCTTAACACCCCCCCACCCCCCAAAAGAAACCCCCACCAACCCCAAAACCAACAACCAAACCAACCGACCAAAAAACCCACATGGGCTTTAATTCACCCAAAATGTGTTATTGAGGCTACAGGCATTCACTGCAGTTTACAGGTTTGAATACTTTTTTCTTCTGATGAGAGAAGATTTGTTTAAAATGAGAAAATAAAGAAGCACAAAGACAAGGTAACTTCCAAAGACTTTGGGTGGGTCATTGGTGGAAGAAAGAGTAAAATGCAGTATTCCTGAATCTTATTTGGTGTTCCACCTGCTAGACCACTGTTTTTCTTGTGAGGTACTTTATAGTCCATGTTGTTCTTATGAGTGCCTTGCTAGAGCTAGTAAGCAAAACTTTATACAATCATGTTGATACTTCTCATTGAATTCTAGGCTGTGTGGGCCTGTGTGATTAATTTGTGCCATCCAGTTAGGAATTATCTATATCAGTAAAATTCCGTCTCTGCTTTGGCTGCTTTTCTGAATGCGGGAAATGACTTCTGTGCTGTGAAGTAGCAGGATTTGGGAGGTCTTGGCTGCAATGATTGGCTTTTGATATTAAAATGTAGCTGATATGAAGAAGAAGCTTAGCCTAAAATCTGAATTAGTGGATAAAAATTGCACATATAAAAAATCAGCTTCATAGGAGAAATAATATTTTCTTCTCTATTTCTTTCTAACATGAGCTTAAAAAATTTCTTTAATGGTTTATTAAAGAAGCTTCCTGTGTTGGAAAGTTGTTCAAATGAAATGTTTTGCCAAAACTTTCTCTTAATGATGAAAATCCTTGTAGCAGTCAGTGACCTTTTTCTCCTTTTCTTTTGCTTTATGTAAAGAATTGATCCCTCAAACACTTTTTTTTCCTAAGAAATAATTTTGGTTTTAGAAATGCATGGCATAAATTACATTTAAATTTTAAAAAGACTAGAATAAATGTCTTTAAAAGTTTTATTACAAACTTTCCATTGACTTTTGCACAGGTCATGCAAATAGAAAATATGTTATGTAGATAGCTTAATGCAGTTAATGATATAATGGATTTGCATTTTATGTAGCTACTCCAAACACTGAAACTGAATTTGTGCTCATGTCTTATTGTCACACACAAAGTGTGTCTGTAAACTGCACTGGCTGTACAACTGGTCTTGCACCAAAATAGTGGATTTAATTTTTAAATTGCTAGAATATGTACAGCAGGTTTTGTAACAGCTTAGTGTGTCTAAGTGATATTTAACACACCTACATTAATCATTGCTGAATAACCAGTGCTGATAATTTGCATTATCATTCTAAGTTTTTTATTCTTATGTGCACATAACTTTCCATTACACATTTATCTCTATATGGGACTTTGAGGTGTTACTCTCATAAGCCGAACTGTTGATATGACCTGTATCTGAGGAGGTAAAAAATTCTGTGTTTTTCTTATACATGTGCTAAATTATAACTATTCAGGGTGAAACTTGCTATTCCGTGCATCTGCATCAAAATTTTTTTCCCCTGGGAATTCTCAGCTTTAAGTGGATCAGTTGTTGGGGTGGTTTTTGGGGGTTTTGGTTTGTTTTTCTTTTTTTTTTCTTTTTATTTCTTCTATAAAACTGGAGCTGCTTATTCGAACAGGTTTTATGACTTTGGGGAGGCATGTCACAATTTAGTTTGAGGAATGAATCATGCAGCTTTTAGGAATGTGTCATCTTTGTTCTTTGTGGGTGTTCTGCTCACATCTGACCAAGTCATGAGGTGCTTAACAGTTGTATTTTGCCCATACTCACAATGTTACAAGAGCTTGACATAAGTTTCCAAAAAGTATGCAAATATACCACTCCCAGATGTTGAAGTTACTGTATATAACATTTGCTAACAAAATAACTGCTTGGTTAAGCGCCTGGGTTTTGTGGAAGCTTTCAAGATGGTGATGTTCAGCTCTGTCTTTGTTCCTGCTTGCTTGCTCTCTGAATGGCTGTTCTGTTTGTTTTCTAGGAAGCTGGGTAATTTTTGTGCTCTGTTGCAAGGCAAGTTGTGTATCTTCAGTTCTTCATGTATCTCAGTGTGTGGATACAGTGGAGCTGTATATGTCAGCTCTACACTGGTCAATGTGGGTAAAGATGGGAGATGTAATTAAGAAAAGGCTGAATGTTAAATTTTGGCTTTGTTTACTTCAGCAAGTAGTACAATACAGGAGGGGTGTTTCTGTGGAATGAAGTGGTTGGCACTGGGGATCCAGCACTGATGCTGTAATGCTTTTGGTAAATACTGCTTTTGCCTAGGTCAGTCCATGGGCTACATGTCCACTTGCCTTTGGAGCAGATCTTCAGTTTAGCTTAAAAGAAATCAGGTTTGTGTGTTTGGACACCACTGTACAATGCACACCAAAGCATCTGAAGTGAGGACAACTGGAATCTGGGAGCCCACAGAGTCTGTTTCTCTTTCTATCCCCTATAGTATTGGCAAGGGATTAATCTTATTTCTGAGTGGAAATGAGTACATGTTTCTGATAGCTGAAATGGTGGAAGTCTGTGCTTTGGACTGAAAGCCACAGGTAATAGCAAATGGCTAAGCTTTGACTTAGTGGTAGAAATGCTGTGTTTCCCATTTCTTTTTAAAATGTAAGAAATCAGATATTCAAAGTGTTTACCAAGTGAATATATGGCCTGTGATAGCAGATGCTCAAAAGTCAGAAAAAGTGTCAGATAAAGATTACCTATGTGACTATAACACAGCCCAGTAATGGTCACAAACTCTTCCATACAAGCTCCTTCCCTTATTTGGAATACAAACCACTAGTAAAGCAGACTTTTGGTGACCTGGAGAAACAATGTAATGAAAATAAGTTGTAGTGGTGATTTTCAGTTTTGCTTGCATTTTGAGATACTTCGGGCCTGATTTATAGGCATGCTGGATATTCAAAATAGCAGCTGAAGTTATATTCTCAAAGCACATCTCCAATTAAATTTCTGTTAAAAGTACTGACTGAAAAACTAGGCACTGGGTGTCTGAAATTGGGCAACCAAAGTTAGTGGACATTTATTATACCCTTTGGGCTTTCATCATTGCGTGCCAGTCACCCACCTTTGAAACAGGAATAGGAATACTGATCTCACAAAGTTTACGTTTATTGTATGTAGTCTTCCCACGTTATGGACACATCTGCATATACATGTCTATGGGAAAATGTAAGGTTTTTCTATTCGGTGTAGGATGCAGATAGTAAGCATTCAATGGGTAGTAGGGTGAGGGCAAAACTGGGCAATGTCCATTTGCTGAGTGAATCAGAAATCCTGATGGGGAAAATGGAATAAAGCAGCAGAAAGAGTATTATCAGAAGCAGGCATGTATAAAACTGAAGTTGCATGGCTTTCAAATCTTAACTGCTGCATAGCTTGGTTTTACAAACATGTATTTAAAGCTTTGGGAGGATTTGATGTGATACAAGTTCTGCAAAACCATTGGTGCTTTCTAATCTGCATTTCGGTCCACTGTGAGGCAAGTGTAAGGATTGGATTGGTAAGAGTAGAGAAGGAATGCAGGGTGGTGTGTGAACATTGTGGTGATGTCTTTTATGTATCAAAGTATGTATGTGCTTGTGTACTTTTTGGGAAGAGCAGTTTAAAAATACCCACTAGTAGTTTTGGAGTCATTTGTGAGGAAGGCTTTCCGAACAAGATTGTGTTGCTTGAGTCATTTAGCTGTGTGTCCAAAACACCAACACCATGAATGTTTCAAGAGAAGTGTTCTCTGTGGTATATGTAGCATAATTTTTGTAATAAATATCCCAAACAAATGTCAATACTGAATTCATAGTTAATTACTTTGGCTTTAATTTTTCTTTCTTGTCCTCTTTTTAAAATGTTATCAGTTTGTTTCCTTTTCAGTGGTTCATTAAACTTGACTGTTTTGCATGAAACTTTTCCACTAAATCCACAGCCTCATCCTGAGCTATAAACCTCGCTCCATTTAATTTGCATCATTGATTATAAAGGAGAGAAAACAGGTCAAGTTATGCCCTGACAGAATGTCTCCTCATTTATTTAGGATTTTTCAAATACTGTTAAAAGCATAATGGAATTGTGGGAGTAAGAGAATGGATGGCAAAGTGTTACATGATTGTTTAGTTCAGGGAACTGCTCCTGTTAAAAAGAGCAGCCCTGCCTTCTGAGCCTCTTTCCTTGTTAGCACTTAATACTTGTGTCACTTGGTATTACAGAAGATTTTAGAGTGGTTCTGAAACAGGGGAGTTATCCTTGGATTTGCAAATGGGGAATGTATGCAATTGTTATAAAGATGAGAGTTGTGTAGGTATTTGGTGGTGTTTAGCTTCTACTTTAAATATAACTGTGTTTGCATACTGTCATCCTTACCTGTTACTGCCTGAAGCTTGGCTGAAAAATGATGGACTAGCTGAATTACAGTACTAGAGGTGTGCACTGTGTTGGTGCAAACATCAGTACTATGCCTGCTGTCATGAACATAAAAATAATATTGTCATTGTACCCTGTGGTGTTAACTATATATTTCAGCTAAGTGACATCAAACAGGCTAAAACATTGTTGTGCTAAGGATTAGTCAAGCATGCGGGGTGTGCAAGTTTCTTGCATTGAAGTGCTTATGACCTGAAGCAGTGGTCCCCAAGCTGTTGCTTGTGATGGCTTGGGGTGCTGCTATTGGACACAGAAAGTTGTTAGGCAGTTTTCTATGGAAGAAAAAAATCCATGGAATGGGAAATGTTCTTTTCTAAATAAAGAAATTAATCTGGCTTTTTGTAGCTTAAGCCAGTTTTGGTAGCAGTTGCTGTATTTGAAGAAATTATTTCTTTATCATGCTCTTACTGTTAAATTTTTTTCAGGCCACAGTCAGAACGATTCTTTTTACTCTGGTTTGCTTTTTTTTTTAATTCTGCTTTTGCTTTCAGTGCCCTAATGCCTTTCAATATTTAATATACAAGAGATTTTCTATCTTCTAGAATAAACAGCCTGAAGGGAGGAGGAATCTCTGAAACTATCCTACTTGAATGTACAAGAAGAAAATCCAGTGTGCAACCAAGCTGTTTATCTGATTGTGTACCACTGAAGTGCACTTCATTGAGCCCTGCTTCTACACAGGCCACTGAAGTGATCTGTCAGTGATTTGTGTAGCTGATATGTATTTCCAAGTCATGCTCTCTTAAAAAAAAAAAACAAATAAAAACCCAACCCAGACCTTCACATTGCTGGGAGAGTAGAATTGATTCCGTGGTTGATAGTTTGGTACATAGAAAATTTACAGGAAAATATGTAACTTTTTTTTTCTTGATTCATGGACAGACTGCCTCTACAGGTTTGATATATCTTTTATTCTTAGCTGCTCAGGGGAGCTGCTTAGCTTCTTAGCAGCACATGTTTTGTGCTTTAGGAGGGGAGGGGCTCTCGGGAGAAGCTCTTTGAGGCTGACATGCTGTGGGAAGAGCCATGGCAGAGCCAGAGGTTCTGCAAATTGCTAATAGTGTGTGGATATTTCTGTTAATTTTTAATACACAAGTGTGTGAGAACTTTTTTCTTTTCTTTTTTATGCAGGTCAACTTTGTAGTGTGCCAACTGTTTGCCTTGCTTGCGGCCATTTGGTTTCGAACATACCTTCATTCAAGCAAAACTAGCCCATTTGTAAGACATGTTGTTGCAACCCTCTTGGGCCTTTATCTTGCACTTTTTTGTTTTGGATGGTAAGTTGCACTTAAATTCACTTTTCAGGGACTAGTACATTTTCATTTCTTGTTTGCAGGGAAGCAAAGTTTTGTTATGAAGAACCTTATTACATAATTCTATGGTTTTTAGCTGCTGCAAGTGTACAGAAAATAGCTTAAATTTTCTGATGTGGTTAACAAATTTTGAATGATCTTCCATTTGCAAACTGGTAACTAACATACTGTCTGCCTGTGGTTTTGGGAGGGTGGAGCAGGTGAAGTTTGTTTAACTTGTACCAGTTTTTCTGTAAACTTGCTTAAGAAGTATTCTCTTGAGGCAAAACACAGGTGTGATGACTTAAGATAATTTCTCTTAAATATTCACTGCATGAGAACTTGCTGTGTCTTTTTCTGAATATTGAATATAATCTGACTTTTTGTAGGAAGAGTGGCCAGAACTGCAGTACTGATGATGCTCCTAATAGTATAAAACACCTGGAAAGGAGCTGGCCTTGACTTGAGAGTTTTTGGGCTGGGGGGGTGGGGATGGTGGTGTGTGTGTCTTTTTTATGTTTTGGATGGAGGATGGGCTTTTTATTTGTTTGTTTGGGTTGTGTTTTTTTAATACAAGTTTGCTGTGACTGCTGTTTTCACATCTTGATCTTTTAACAGCGTAGCAAGCCAGAATGTTAGTAGGGCTAATAAAGGGTATGCATTTAGTTTGGTGACATTTTTTTTTCCCTTCAAAATTAGCTTTCTAAATGGTTCTCATCCTCCTAAGATGGTTTAAGATTAAGTGCCAGTTTTGTTTTATTGCATAGTAAACACAGTGCTTGCTCAGCTCTAAGCGTATAGAAGACTTATTTATACTGACTATTGTTGAGTACTACTGAACTAGGGGGAATTAACAAGCTGTTGTGCAGGTGGGAAGTTGCACACAGTGTGCACACGCATGTGCCTGCACACACAGAGTGTGTGTAAATAAATCTTGGAATTCTAAACCACAGATTTGGCCTCTACATTGGCATGTTGCAGAGGCTTCTCAACATTAGTTGATATGTAATACTTCTAAATTTAGGAAAAGAAAAATCAGTAAGTTTTATTCTTTGGATTTACACGTGCAATTTACTTGTGTATATATAATTCCATAACTCCCATGCATTTCTTAAACTTCTGGCCATGGTATTCTTCTTTGAGAGAATGATCTGATGTCAAAGACTTCCAGTCTTAGCACCAAATGAGGAGGATCATATGGGAGACAAGTGCTACTGTGTGTGGTTTTTCTGAGAGCTGTGTAAGCTTTAGAAGCACATTCTGTATCCATTGTTTTGAAACAAATTGTTAATTGTAGCTTGTAATTAGAAAGTGTTAATGATATATTCATACCTGAAATTTGGGGATGGGAGACTTTAGAAAGAAACAGCCTCTACCCTCAACAGACATAAGTAAAGATTTGCAGAAGCCTCTCACTGGCAATATGCCTTGGAAAAGAAATCAGAGAGAAATTTTATGCCATAGTAGAAATCCAGATTATTCTACTTTGCTTTGGATTGTACTTAAAACAATTATTTTAGCAATGAATTTCTCTTTTAGTAAAAGGGGTTTTTTTTAATACAATCATGGAACTAGAAGCTTTTTAAAAATGCCAAAAAGAAAGAACATAATTTGAGACGCTAAAAGTACGCATTCTTTAAAAGGTTGGTACTTCTGTTGCACTTGTGCCAACTCCTTTTTCTATTGCTTAAGTATTATACAGGCATGTTTTTTGAGAGTTTTGTTTTGTTTGGTTCCCCTCACCCCTCCCCAAGGAATCAGGTATACATACAGGTTACAATCCTGTGGTACACCTTCAAGGACTCTTCAATTGTATTATAATGTGTGTATACAAAAGGGAAACTGTTACTGTTTCCTTGTGTAGTGTTTATAGTAAATGGGGATTTGCAGATAGTCTCATGCAAACCTAAATGTGGGAAATAGTTTGGAATCTGCACCTTTTTAAGAATATTTATTATTCATTATGTTGTCCATTTCAATTTCAGGTGTGTTAGTTTTCAGTCACCTCTGTAGTTCTTGTGGTGGTGATATGGGACAGGAAGAGAAGGGATAATTCCCTTGGGATAATAACGAATAGCATGAAAAGCCTAGAATACCCTTTGTATGTAGCTAAAATTTACTACTTCATGTTGTATTTAAATGCATCCCTTTTAATTTTTGAATTGGAGATCAATCATATTGTTACTCTTGACTCTGAAAGAAATATTTTCAGAGACTGTAATCTTGATATGGTACTCCCATGTCAACCCATAGTTTTTCAGCCTTTGATATGTCCCTTTCTCTGTTTAAGAAGCAAAACACTTAAACTTAAATTTTTGTCATTTCACTAATGCCTGTCTTTGCTACACAGTGTTCCTAATACGTGGCTGATATGAAAACAAAAAGTAAATATTTTTTTTAATTGGCAATTGCTTATATTAAATGTGCATTTGAACTTTAGGTAGTCATATCTTAGATGAGACTAGCTAGTAGTGAAGCATGGGAGCATGTGCAGATTGGATCTTCCAGAAAAAGTCAAGATTTTCAAGGTCAGTTTATATCCAAGTGAATTGTTTTCCCTCAGTTCATCTTGTGTAGACTTTGTAGGATTTTAGCTGGATAGAACTCACTTTCTTGTTGAAAGTCTTTGAAGACATTTCCTTGTGAATAGATGAGGAGTGAAATTAGGAAATGGCTGATGATAAGCTGAAAGAAAACAGTATCAGTATAACAAAATAGTAGCTGCTTTTTATGGGAAAAATTCCAAAACTAGATCAACGTGTTACTTGAGCACATATAAGTATGCTACTGAGGCACTTGAAGTACCAGAGTGAGAGAGAATCAACTTACTGAGGATCAGATGCTTTTCCCCAAACACTGGCAATGGTTTGCCACCAGTGCTCTACTAGCTTACTGAAGTATAACTCCTTCAAAAAAAACCAAAACAAACCCAAAACAACAGTGGTGTGGTAGCTATGGTGGTGAGCTGTGGAAAACAAATAAGGAGAAGAGGTTAGAGCACCTTTGTGAAATAAATCTGTGGGTTGTTGGCATGTAGGTTTTTTTTGTTTGTGTTTTTGAGACCATCATCACCACCATCCCTTTGTCAGTTATTGATGACCCGGGGCAAAGAGACTGGCTGGACAGTGTTACCATTTCTATTGACTGGGAAATCTTCCTATATACTGATATTGTGGATATTAAGATATTGTTGGCCTTATCTGAGATACCTATTGTTGCAAACAGGTAAAAAGATGAATATGGAAATTGAACCACAAAACATTCATGGTTTTTACACATGAAATAATGCCAAGTGGAAGTATTATGAGACATATTCTTTGTATTCTAAGGATTATCAGCATTTACTATATTGTTGTTTATGAGATGGAGAATTGTAGCTAAGTCTAGTTTTTGTTCATTACTGCTGTCTGTGCTATGCTAAAGGGGGAAGCTCTCAACAGAAGAGAGTGCTGCAGAAAACCTGACTAGAACAAAAGGGTTTTTTTTGGAAGCAGTGATGGAGTTAAAATTTGAACCTCTTTAATTTCATGTTAAATAAATATATGCATCCAGTTTATTGTCATTAATTAAAATGCTGTCAGGGTTTTCTTTTTTTTTTTCCTAGGTATGCCTTACATTTTGTTATACAAAGTGGAATTTCCTACTATATCATGATCATAATAGGAGTGGAAAATATGCACAAGTAAGTTTCCATTCTAAAATATTTTTTGTTTGCTTTTACAAGAATGCTACTATTTAGGGTTTTTTGTAACTGTGTACATATACTATACTTCTGGTTGTATCATAATATTTAATTATCTGAATTCTGCTAACAGTGGTTTTATTTCCAGGAGAGAAAATGGCTTATTTGGGTATTTTTGCCAACTTTTTGGAATATCTAAAGCTTGTTACAATTGGTAATATCCCACTGAGACTTCTTTTGCGTTCTCAGCATTCTGATTTTTTTGTCATTACTTAATCATAAATAATTCTAGGTGTCTAACAAACGAGTTAACTATAAAAATGTAATCTGATAACAGCCAGTGCTAGCAGAAGGAAGATGTCTGAAGGCAACAGAATGTGTGTGAGAAATTTTTTTTAAGTACCATGTGTTTGTAATTTCCTCTCTTTGTTTCATTTTGTTAGAATAATATAGTGTGAATGCTGTCTTAGGTTAAGAACACTATTGTAAATTTATATATATAGGGCATTATTTTAGGTTTGCTTGAATGCATGATTAGATTAGCAGTATCTGAATCCATATAGAATGGCACTTGTTTCTCTTTTTCAATCATTCTTAAGAGCAGGAAAGACATTTATTTTATTACTGTATGCATATGTTTTACTATTCCACTAGTGTAGAGATTGGAACCAAATTAGGTTCCCACTGTGTTAATTCCTGCATAAATGTTTAGTAAAATAGCAAATCCTTTCTTGAATAGGTTCCTGAAGTATGTGAGGCTGTCAGGAAAGATGCTGGTAAAAGAACCAAAAAGGAAAATTACTTTACACAGAAAGTACAAAGCCAGGGTGGCCTTAGTTCATGATCCTGCCTATTAGAACACTCCTTTATACTCTGTTACTGAATATAATTTTTTTTGTCTTTTGAAATAGCCCATATTAGGCTCTTGTTTTTGGGATTTTCTACGAAGGCTGGCATATTCAAACTACTGCAGATGTGGGAGAACTTCATTTGGTTGGATGACTGGTTTATATTCTAATGGTTTATTTGATTAGAAGTTGTGTTAAAGCAGCTTGTTCTTATCAATTTCTCTTTAAACATGTAACAGTGTAAGTTACAACTTAGGTAGCTTAGTATTTTAAAAGAAATTATTAGTGTAGTTAAATGCTGCAAAAGGAGGTACCATGCAGGATTACTTTGGTCTTTATCATAAAAAAATGACACAGGTTTCTCATAAAAGGAAATCTAGCAGTGGTTTACTTCCCTAATAGCGAGGCATGTAGGCATGTGTGTATCTAACATTTGTGCATTGGAGCAAGGAAACTTGCTAGTTCCTGTTCTTCCCAATTCATACCAGCTGGTTTAACTGCATGGTCTGATCTGCTGAAATGTTTGCTGTGCTAACATTGCTCTTAATTACTGCACAGTTGGGACGGTAAAACGTAGATTTGACTACTGGCCTTATATTGCTCTATCACAGTATGAATTGATATACTGTTGGATAAAACTAGAAAGCTCTTCTTTCAGTGGGGAAAAAAGTGTAACAAATGGAGTAATTTGTTATTCAAGTTGTGGACAAGTGCTTGGGTGCTGTATGGGAAGCTCCAGGAGCCACTTCTAATAGGTGATATAGGCAAGACTACAAGGTTTGCTCCCTCCATTGCCACAGTATGCCAGAAGGGGTGATGCCTCTTGGTGTCCCTGTATGTCTGTACCTTTTACTGAAGGAATGCACCATGTACTCTTAATTTTCTTTCATGAAAGTGCTACTTAGAGCTTTCTGTTTGGCAGTCTGAACAGAAACTGATCTGAATGACTCCCCTCCCCACCTAAATGTCTTCAGGGTACAAATGTGTCACATGGAGCCCAGGGGAGATTTAAAGTTAAGGGCTGTATAGTAGGATGCAGCTGGTACCATGTGACTTCAGGATTGGAGAAGAGCCCTGTCAATGTTTTACTGGGGTGTGTGTGTATATATACAGCTAATCAGAGTACTTACGTATACCTGCATAGCCCAAGTTTTGGGATTTACTTTGTATGTTGTAGAGGGACCCATTGGCTGGCAGTCCTAGCTAGCTAGAGGTTATCTGCATTGTTCATAAGCTTCTTAAACTTGGAGACTGTAGAACATCAAATACCTATGTGTGATGTAAACATGGTTTCAAGTGACTTTTGTATTGGAAAAGCACTTGTGTATTGTATAAAATATTTTTGTCTATTATCTAAATTACTTCAGTGAATGAAGTTTGCCTCTTCTTTTCTCTGCCCTGCTTGCTGTCCTGCAGACTTCATGAGTGTATGGATTGGGAACATCATTATCCCTCTCCTTTCTGCTTCCCCCACCCCCTAATATAGTTCCTCAGTCTCTCCAGCCTCTCTAAAAATTGTTTAAACAAATAAGAGACAGCTGAAGGTCTTGGCAGCTGAACTGATAAGCAGTCTATGTGCTGGGTATACCGGCTTTCCTTATCTGAAGCAAGGAGAGGTTTTTTTTATAAACCAAAGCAAACTTTCAAGTCCGATACTGATGCTCTTCTAAACCTCTCTTGCTTTCCTAATGTACTTTCATTGGATCCTAAAAGTCTCTGCTCTACAAGGTTCCTACCTTTGTGATTTTCCTGAGGGAACCGAACCTTTTGCAGCTCTTGCTTCTAGGTTGATTTTGACAATACATGGTATGTTAAAGATGAAAGCCTTACTTGAACAACAGAAAAGCGAGCAGGGGAAAAAGAAAGAAAAAAGGTAAAAACCCAGGGGAGTGGGGGAGCAGGAAGAACTGACCAGAACTGATCATATATTTTAGCGACTTCTAGAATAAAGTTAATTAGCAGAAAATGAATTACCTGAGACTTGGATTTAACTAAAATTGATCAATTATTTTTATACTTAGGTCTTATTTAAATGATGGTACTTTAAATGAAAGATGGAGTGATAACACTAGCTCTCCTGAATGGTTCAAAAGCTCATATCTTTTAATTTACGACTAAGCTATCTTAATACTTATTTGATGCTTTCATGGCTCAGTTAATTGTGAAACTGAAAAATGTGTTTAAGCATGTTCTCAGTTCCAATGAATTTGCATTTGGTAACTGATGTGGTGCTAATTTTTTTTTTTTCTTAGAAATTCTTCTCTTTCTTCTATGGTTGTGAAATTGCTACTTGTCTTAGAAGACAAAACCCCAAATGCCACAAGGTTTTTCCTTAAAGCATTTGGCTACCATTAGCTAAGAACTACGTAAGGAGTGCTTGCACAGGTGATTTGATGACAATGTTTTTAAGGTTTCTAGGTAACTGTCTCTTTTGACTTGATCGTTCATTTTATGGTTGGTAAATAATGTCACTTAGCCTGTGGGGAAAGGGGAGTTAATTATAGGGCTCACAGGTGCTTCACTGAAGTCAGTAGTTTTCTCAGTGATTTCACTGACAAAATACAGAAGTCCCAGCCGTGTCAGTGTAGAAAATAAATCTGTTAATTTAAAATAATTCCTGTTAAACTGTTCACTGAAATTTCTTAGATGTGCTAATGTAAAAACAAGTGATAGACATGCTATTCATGTCTGATATCTTCTGCGTTATGCTTAAAGTTGCAGGATGATACTTTTCTTGTTCCAGAAGTCTAGAGTTGAACTGTTAAGACTTAAGGAGGTTATTTCTGGCTTTAGAAAAGAAAAAATCCACTTGACTTTTCTGGCATCTTTAAGTTGTGAAAAGTAAATTAATGAAGGACCCAGAGACCTGAGACAACTAGTAGCATTAAATACATAATGAGCTGATGTGCGTGTGCTACAAGGGCCACAAAGATGATGAAGAGACTGGAGCATTTCTCCTATGATGAAAGGCTGAGGGAGCTGGGACTGTTCAACCTGGCGAAGAGAAGGCTTGGGGGGATCTCATCAGTGTATATAAATACCTGGAGGGAGGGAGCCAGGCTTCCTTTCAGTGGTGCCCAGTGACAGGACCAGAGGCAATGGGCACAAACTGAAACATAGAAGGTGCCATCTGAACAGCAAGAAACACTTTTTACTGTGAGAGAGGCTGTGGAGTCTTCCTCCTTAGGAATTCAAAAGCCATCTGGACATGGTCCTAGGCAGCTGGCTCTGGGTGGCCCTGCTTGAGCAGGAGGCTTGGACCAGTTGACCTCCAGAGATCCCTCCCAACCTCAACTCTTCTGTGGATCTATTTTATTTTGATGCATATACAATTCTTTGTACTGCACCTACACTCATGTATGGGAGCTGTTTGAACATGGTAATGTGAAGAGATACTCGAATTTGAGTAAACAAACTTTGGTTGTAACTGGTCTGGCCCCTGTGGAGATGTTTCCTGGTCATCCCTTTCCTTGGGATTTGGGAATGTTAGTCCTCATTAAATTCCCTTTCCCCTCCTAGCCAGAGCCAGGACAGAGCAATGCCTTGCTCCTCTTTTCCTTCACTCCTTGCTGTGGCTTTGACAAACAGTGGGAGACTTGATGGTTTGATCTTGGGAATCTCAGATTAAGAGACAAATAGGTCTTGTTCATTTGAGTGAACTAATTCACTCAGCATGTTAATTGAGGTACTTAATTTGTCAGGTGTTTAATAATGCTGAATGTCATGACTTATTGATAGGTTTGATTGCTAGTTAGCCTACAACTTAGATTGCTGTGAAAATTAAGTTAGGAATTTTTTAAAAGTTATGGTTTCAGTGAAATACGAAATGGATCAAGCAAATTACTCTCTCATCCTGTGAGTTATTGGCAAGGTTTTCGTAAGCATCTTTGTATATTCAGAAGTGAGAGTGTTCATAACCTGAAACAATTTTTCAAAATGGGAGTTAGGCTGGTTTTTGAACTTTTGTCTTTTCCAAAGGTCCTTGATCAAGGTAAATGTAAGTTTGTTGGTTTGTGGGGTTTTGGTTTTTTTTGTGGTGTGGGTTTTTTTTTTGTGGTGGTGTGTTTTGTTTTTCTGTCTGCTTTTAGTTTGATAACAGGTGTCTTAGTCTATGAAGAACATATGTGATGTGGATAAAGATGGTTTTTTTTTTTTAATCTGCAAAAGAGGATCTGAAGCAACATCTAAAATTAGTCATCAAATCAACAGACAAATAACAATATCTAACAATCGTTAAGGGTTTGACTAAGAAATGCTAATAATTCTAATATTTCTAATAGTAATTTTTAACAAATCTAGGCTTAGAAGCCTGCCAATATAATTAGTTCTTTGAAGGCATGAGGGCATCAAGACAACTGTAAGCTAGCTGGTGTAACTTCTCAGTTATAAATTTGTAATTAATTTATGTAACTTGAGTAAAAATGTCTGGTACATAGGTAGCTGCCAAAAGACAGTGGGCATAGCACTGAGAATACCTGGATTCGTAATTTGAAGTATTAATAGCTGTGAACTGTTCTGCATATACAAACACACTTTTTCTGCATTTCTGCTTCTACAGTTAGTGCAAATAAGATAAACTTATCTGAGATTAAGAAACTAATTGAGAGCTGAAAAATCTTAAGTATGTTCTTATTCAGCCAAGGATAAATACAAGATGGAGGAAGAGGAGATCTGCTGGTTCTGTAGCCTTAAATAATGCAAAGACTGAAAAAACAAGTACTATTCTGTCACTGCAAGCAATTTTTGTTGTCTTATCAGATCTATGTTAAATGCAAAAAAAACCCCAAACCTGTTACAAACTTTATAATTATAAAATTTTATTTGATTAAAAAACAATTTAGAAGTATTTTCTGTATAGATGAGAATCAAATACATATTAAACAGTATCATTTCTACAGTATGCATAGAAATCTTATCCTCCCCTATTAGAAATAAACACCAAGGCTAATGAATGGCTGTATTTAGGAGCATATTTCAGTAGTTATCAACTAAAAAGAATCAGGCTTCCATTTTGAAGTGGTATGTCTTTTCCCAAAGAAAAGGGATTGCACTTGTTGATTTCTTTCTACAAAAGGGTAGATGGTTATTATATGTATCTGTCTCAGTGTGAGCAGTGTTGTAGCTAAAATAGCTAATGTGAATCTTCAATATAGTAAAGATTATAAATTTGTTTTTTATTCCCAAAAGTAGTGGTGAGATTGCAGAATTTTGTCCTGTTTTAGTCTTGTCCTCCCTTAATCCTGTTAAGGAATGATTTGGCAATACTGAATCTCACATGAAGAGCCATAGCAATGATTTGGGGAACTGAAACCAAGTATTGTTAAGAACCTTATTGGGTTCTTATCAAGGAACTACAAGACAGTGAAGTGTTATATTGGAGATAAAAATGCAGAGAACTTCTATTTTAGCAGACAAAGCATTACAAGAAGTCGAGTTAATGGTATTGAAAGCAAGATTGCTGTTTTCCGTTAGATGGAAACTCTTTTCTGCTATCAGAAATACTATTATGGCTCTATGCAGAAGGATGCTTCACCTCTCTTGTTGAATTGGTTAGTACATTTTTATTTTTTTTTAATAGCAAAGCATATGGTCTGGCTGCTAGATGGTCTTTCTAGTTAGATAAAATCTTTGAGGTTTTGCTTGTGTAATGGCAAAGACTCTTTGTATTTGTTTTCAGAGGTGAACAATTTTTTTCTTCAAGAATGTAACTTATCTTGTACACATATATTAAAAAGGTAAAACCAGAGTTAAAATAGAACTATCACAGATAACCAAAGTTGTGATCTGAAATAGGCTTCATGTTTTCATTAAAATTTCTCATGGCTGTTAATTTTGTCCTTAACTGCAAAGTTTCTTCTTTATATGGTTAAATCAGATGATCTACTTGAGAATGTCTTAACTTGAGTTAACTGTGCAGATGAGAGCTCTGCACAACTCATTCTTGTATCCTGCTGCTGCTACCTTGGTAATGTGTGGGGATAGAATTTGCATGAGGCATATCCTATAGTTCTTTGAAGTTTAATATCTGCCTCCCATATGCTCTTTGCATCACTTCTACATCAAATTCCTCTTTAAAACCACTTACAGTTTAAAACTGACCTACCAAATCTAAAAAACAAAATAACAACAACAAAACCCCCTATATCCCTGTTTGCTTCTGTGGAGCTTAGAAATTGAGTTTGATAGTGCTAGAGGTTTGGGGGTTTTTGAGTGTGCTTTATTGACTTATTTATCTTCATAATTTTTTATATGTTTGATTTTTCTGATGCTTACCTAGAGAGCAGGCTTTCGTATTCTGAAGAGTGTGAATGGAAACACTGACTAGCACCAGGCAGTGATTTTCTGTATGCTGAAGATCTGACTATTACAAAAATAGCCATGTAAATGGATGGCTGTCTTCAATGACTTGAAAAGTGAGCAATTGTTGAAGTAAACAGCTGTGAAGGAATTTCCTAGTAGTCCTTATGAATTTCTTTTGAAAGTATTTGTTTTAAATAGCTATTACAAGTTCATCCACTTTGATAACTTCCTGTAACTCTCCTGGCTGTGCTTGGATAGAACATAATGCATTACTTAAAACAATAAAGGTACAGGTTGAAAAATAACTTGCTATATTATCCTTCTTAAAATTGGAATGTTCAAATGGAAAGGCCTGTATTGATCATATTTTTTGTAATTACAGAAATAGAGTGAAAAGAGAACTAGAATTTTCTTATTTTTAGTGTCTGTCACTTTTGCCTTATTTTTTAAATAAAGATTAAATACATTTATTTAATCTTTGGTGAGTGTGTCCCCCATGTATATATAGGGAGAAAGAAGGAAGGACAAGGATCATGTAGTGTCTGCAGCTTTTTGTGAAGGTTGACACTTATGTAGAGAGGCTGATAAAGATAATAAACAACAATGCAAAATAAGGCATTTTTGAAGTGTTGTAGCTACTTCAGTTGCTTTGGTACAAAAGAGGCATATGTTGCCTTAAAGTAACTAGAAAAATTTCTGACTGTATACTTCGTATTTCCAGGGAGAAGAGTCTAAATTAGTCTGTTTTTAAATTCCCCCCCCCCCCCTTTTTTTAAATTTTATTTTTGACTTGGTTGCTGATGTTATTCAAAGAACGGAATTCTCAGAAGAACAGGCTTTTTAACAGTTGTTGGCTTATAAAACCTCTATTATCACACTTGAGAGAACTCAGGTGAAAAAATTTCTGGACTTCTGTTTTATGAAGTAGCTATACATTTTTGAGTATCGATGTTTACCTGAAAGAGGGTTCTTTTACTTCCCTAAACTTTAAATTGATAGGTAGTTTTTTCACACTGTGTACTTGGTTTCTATAAGCATATAGAGGACAACCTTTTCTTGAAGGGCAGCAGTAGTATAAAATGGCTGGGCATGTTAGAAATCTTTTGGGACTGAGTAGCTGTTGCTTTTTGGCTTGCATAGACCTCAATTTTTTTTTAATCTTTGTGCTCTAAGTGAAGCTGAGCATGATCAATCAAGCAAAAGAAAATTGATAGAGTAAAGTCATGTTTTCTGGGCTCTGTATTTGTTTGGTAATCTTTGAAAGCTGTAGCACCTATATGGATATTTCTTCAAGGCACATTACTCTGCCTGTCATGCTGCCAAGCAACTTGACTGCTAGCAAATGAGCTCTGAGTCATGGTATCATTGCTGCATGGTTTATTACCTCAACAAACTATTGATGTCAAATAAATCAGGCTCCCTACAAAATGAAGTGGCAGAATAAATTGTACCTAGGAGAGTTCAGTGAAAGCTGTGTTCTTCTTCAGCTCCTGGCAAAGACTGCCGCTAATAAGAGTTGATTAAAAATTCTGGCTGCGTGGCATTGTCTGAATTGAACCGGTGGTGTTTGTGATAGAGAGATTAGATGCAAGGATTCTGTGTATTACAGTCAACTTTCTTCTCTAAGTGCATGTTTCTGCATAGTTGTTTTTTTTTATTCTTTGGTGAAATATCTTGTATTTGAGACAAATTTCACTTGAGTAATTACGACAAGCTCAGCAAACAATCATTTCATTGTCCTTAATGGAACTGTTGGCTGTAAATTATGCAAGTCAGTTTTGCCTGCAGAACTGCAAGTGGTGGTGTACAAAGTGCCTGGCTTGGAGCTAAAAGTTGTTTGAAGAAGTAAAAGATGAAGACCCTTTTTGTTATAGATGCACAACAAAACACAAAAAATCTATTTGTGTTTTGTTTCCTTTAAGGGAAGGTGGATGTAAATAAAAAGCATTGATATTTTAAAAATACAAATTTCTTCATTTTAAAATCC
The DNA here is from genome assembly GCF_000737465.1 of Haliaeetus leucocephalus. Taxonomy (NCBI): domain Eukaryota; kingdom Metazoa; phylum Chordata; class Aves; order Accipitriformes; family Accipitridae; genus Haliaeetus; species Haliaeetus leucocephalus. The sequence continues at coordinate 6,334,309 of NW_010972653.1, forward strand.
AGTATCTCAGTTAAACATGTGGATAAGTTTCATATAGCTTTTAAAGGTGATGGGTTTTGCAGGTCAAATGCCTTTACTGGAAGTCAAAGATGAGATCACAGAATCATAGAATAGCTGAGGAGGGAAGCATTTCTGAGTCCAACCTCCCCTGTTCAATGCAGGAACAACTAGAGCAGGTTGCTCTGTGAAACCCAAGTCTTCCTTAATATGAACATGATCCTGGATAGCTCCAGTTGTCATAAGCATGCTAGCCATTTCCTTTTGGTGTCTTGCTTCAATGTCTATTATAGCTTAAAATTTATTTGAGGTGACTTAATGCAGCTTAGTTTTCTGATCTGATCTGGACTTGCTACAAAAGGTTTTTTATTTTTTAATTTCCCCCCACCCAGTAATCTCACAGTATTGTCAAATTTCAAGGAAATTGCACAGATTTAGCATTCTTAACTTAAATCTATTAGGCTCATTTCAATTTAAAGTGAAATAAACCAATTGTAATTGAGACAAATATTTTGGTAGGAGGACACCACATTAGCCAACAAGTAGTAGTAGTCTGTCTTCCTATCCCTCTTTTTTTGTAAGAGAGAGTATCAATAATGAAAAGGGGAGGTAGGGGCAAAACACACAAAACAAAGGCTGTGCCAAGAGAAAGTATGTAACTCCTCTGTCTTCAAGTCACTAGAAACAGGTGGAATCCAGGCTGAGTAAGAAGGAAATATCAGAGGAAGTATTTGATGCTTCAAGTTTGGTTTTACTTTCAATTCACTTTTCAATTGTGTTGGAAGACAAATGTCTTTTCAGTATTCAAACAAGAAAACCATTCTTTTTTTCTATGCCATGAGAAGATATGTGAAGGGTTTACTTACACTCTCTTCAGTATGGATGAATTGCCTGGAAGTTTTAGAGGGCTACGTGCAAGAAGTCCTTTTTCCTTGTATGTCAGTTGGCATAGTTTTCAGCTGGGAAGCTTACTGTTTTATGACAGGAAATTTCAAACTTTCCTGATAGAAAGTGGCACCTGATTATGTTCGAAGAGAAGTGGGTAAATAAAGATATTGTAAATGAAACTGATTCCCATCTTAAATCTGACTTAAGTCATAGTGGAGCTTTTGGTGTGCTATTTTCTGGGAAATTTTGGCTATATGTTACTGAAGCAGGTTTGCTGTGTGTCTACATCCAGTAAGAAGATGCAAGTACCTTGGACAATGTAGTGTGGTGTTAATCTTCAAAACTGGATGAAATAAAAAATACTTAGTATTACCAAGTGCTAAGCACTTTGCACAGTCATCACTAATCACAGGCACAACAGGACTGTTAAGTCAGTAGGCTTGCAAAAGGAGGCTCTGAGTATTTCAGTATATGATTCATTAAAGACTGAATAATCTGGTTTATGAATAGATCATATCACATGGAAATGCACAATGCATAACTTTAAACAACAGTCATGTAACTGGCTTTCTATTTCTTGGTATTCTGCCCTTTCTAGGTGTGTCTGTGATGTTTTAAATCCCATATCCTGGAAACTCCTTAATAAGTCTCAGGCTTTTTGGTTCATCAGGTGTTAGTCTTCTCCTTCCCTCCACCATGGTATCCATTTGTGACACCACACTTCATCTATGCTGTGGTATCATCGATTTGTCTAATCACTGTCTTCTGGCTTTGATATCAAGTGCTAATTTTTTGTGATTGGTGTTATTGCTTCTGTAGAAAGCTTTTCATGTTCAAAGCAGCTCACAATCTATTGAATGTTTTAAGGACATCTTGTGAGGTATGAATGAGGTGGTGTGTGTGTAGTGAGAACTAGTAAAATTCTGCCATTTCCCTATGTAAGATATACAGGTGCCGGCTGAAACTTGGTATATGTATTTTCATAAATCAAAACAAAAACCTGTAGAGCTTTCTTTTTTTTCTTTTTTTTTTTCTTTCTCCTACAAGATGGAGGCAGGTTGCATTGATCAGCAGTATTCACATTTTGTCTCCAAGTCCACGCTTCTCTGGCTTTCTTTCTCTGTGTGACCCTGGTGCTCTGGAAAGCTGACCAGTAAATGCCATAGGCACATTCTTCTGCAGGCAGAGGACATTCGTGTAAAACTGTGGTCTTCAGGGCATTGGTTTTCAGTTGTCTTGACTACAGTAGTTTTACTGGAAGGTTTGCTTCAGAAATTCATGTAAGCAGCATGATTGCAATTTCTTAAGAATTGTTCCCACAGTAACTTCTTACCACTTTATATGGTAACAAAGTTAGAATTGGTCTATGTGAAGATGATGCGGTATGTATATTACTGGGCCTGAGGGAGCTTTCTAGAAGAACGGGCCTTGCTACCAAGCTGCTACCAGAGCTGTAGTCAGAAGCCAGTGGCGGCTTCATCATTCCTAGCTGCTGGAGAGCACAATAACAGATTTTGCTGTTTTATATAAATGTCTGAAGTAACAACATCCGTATCCAGGCAGGATATCTCCAAACTGAAATAGCTAAGGCTTTCTAAACCTTTCAAAAAGGTGTGAAAGCAAAATTGGTTCATAGGTGGCTTCTGAAAAGTGGGTTGCAATAAAGCTTTATTCTGATGTTGGTTTGATATGTGGCTTTGGAAGCTGCTTAGTTTCTCTGGCATTTTTCCACACTTCATGTGTGAGCAATTAGTGTATGTGACACAATCTGTATAAAAAGTAGAAGGGTCTAAATAAAGGAGCCTAAGGCACCTAGAAGCAGATTGAGTTTAGTTTGTTGTGCCAGCTATGCTTTGCTAGTCATATAACTATTCAGTGCATTTTTCAAAGATCTTGCAAAGGTATTCCCTTTGCAGTGTAGAATTGTCTCAAGACCATGAAATGATTTCTGCTCCTCAATGCTACCCTCTTATGAATGAAAACTGAGATACAAAGTACAACATCAATCATCTAAAACACACACAAAAATCAGAACTTCTGAAGGGCTGGAAGGAATGTCCTATGAGGAGTGGCTAGGGACTTTGGGCTTGTCTAGTTTGGAGAAGAGGAGGCTGAGTGGTGACCTCATTGCTCTCTACAGGTTCCTGAGAAGGGGAAGGGGAGAGGGAGGTGCTGAGCTCTTCTCCCTGGGATCCAGTGGTAGGACACATGGGAGTGGTTCAAAGCTGTGCCAGGGGAGGTTTGGACTGGACATTAGGAAGCATTTCTTTACCGAGAGGGTGGTCAAACACTGGAACAGGCTTCCTAGAGAGGTGGTCAATGCCCCAAGCCTGTCAGCATTTAAAAGGCATTTGGACAATGGCATTAACATGCTTTAACTTTTGGTCAGCCCTGAATTGGTCGGGCAGTTGGACTAGACGATGGTTGTAGGTCCCTTCCAACTGAAAGATTGTATTCTATTCTAGAAGAGAGTTCTAGATGCAGTCACTGTCCAGTTCTTAAGGTAGAAGAGATCCTTTTTCTGGAAGTAGTAAACCCCATATATTTTAGCAATTAATAACAATGCATTGGGTTGTGAGGCAAGTGATGCTTTCTAAAATTGGTAAAATGGTGTCAATCCTTGCTGGACAGACCAGGGGGGTTGTGGTGAGTTCAGAATTCCTTCTGGCTAAATTAAGGAGAAATGACACCAAATGATCAGTTAAACATTTTATTTATGGCAGAAGCAACCTAAACTTCGAAGGAGTAATAGTAGGTGGCGTGGTTCCTATTGAAATGTCAACAAAGGTAAGGAGCACGATATCACCACCCTTGGATCCTGTGATGAAGTTAACGGTCAACGATGCTGACGGTCATGGTAATACTCCGGTGATGGGTGCGCACAGGGCTCCTCATGTCTTCGTCTTTTATAGCCCAGTCTCCGCCTTTTCTCATGTCAGTCATGCCACCCTTGGTTTTCTGCGCACTGCCCCTAAGGACTTATGTAGCTCTAATTTTCTGTGCAGGTGCCATCACGGGGGGTGGTTGTGAGACCCTTCCCCAAATAAGCTCTGGGTGACCCCTGGCCAGATACAGTGAGTTGTTCCGCCCAGTTCATCAGGATAGAATCATAGAATCATTTAGGTTGGAAAAGACCTTCAAGATCATTGAGTCCAACCATCAACCATGCCCACTAAACCATGTCTTGAAGTACC
>NW_010972653.1:6338472-6339262 GCF_000737465.1 Haliaeetus leucocephalus
CCTGTAGTGAGGGGCCCAAAACTGAGCACAGTACTCGAGGTGTGGCCTCACCAGTGCCGAGTACAGGGGAACAATCACCTCCCTGCTCCTGCTGGCCACACTATTTCTGATACCGGCCAGGATGCCATTGGCCTTCTTGGCCACCTGGGCACGCTGCTGGCTCACATTCAGCCGGCTGTCAACCAGCACCCCCAGGTCTTTCTCTGCCAGGCAGCTTTCCAGCCACTCTTCCCCAAGCCTGTAGTGCTGCATCGGGTGGTTGTGACCCAAGTGCAGGACCTGGCACTTGGCCTTGTTGAACTTCATACGATTGGCCTCAGCCCATCGATCCAGCCTGTCCAGATCTCTTTGTAGAGCCTTCCACCCTCAAGCAGATCAACCCTGCCTGCCAACTTGATGTCGTCTGCAAACTTGCTGAGGGGGCACTCAACCCCCCTCATCCAAATCATTGATAAAGATATTTAACAGAACAGGGCCCAACACTGAGCCCTGAGGAACACCACTTGTGACCCGCTGCCAACTGTATTTCACCCCATTCACCACAAAACACATGCCTCCAGCATCCCACATCACATGTGGTGTTGCTATGCAGAACTTATCTTGTTGCAGTGCCTTGTAAGCAAGTTCCGTTCCTTCCCTCAACTGCAAAAGCCAGGCCCTAGTCTCTGTCCATCACGATGGGTGTTGGAGGCATTAACTCTGTCCAGTCTCTCACAAATGGGTGTCCTGGTTTCAGCTGGGATAGAGTTAATTTTCTAATAGCTAGAATAATGTTGTTTTGGGTTCAGTA
>NW_010972653.1:6339727-6410927 GCF_000737465.1 Haliaeetus leucocephalus
CCCACTGGTTGGGGGGGAGTGAGCGAGCAGCTGTGTGGTACTTAGTTGCTGGCTGGGGTTAAACCAAGACAATGGGCAATGGTATAAGTAATGCTAGTGTTGGCTAATACAGCCATTCCTCACAAGCATCACCTTGTGTTTATGAACAGAATCAATGAAGAAGTAAAATCATTCTTATTCTTTTGAATCTTCTGCTATATAGGTGTTAACTAGATGTAGGAACACTTATTATTCAAGATATTTATTGGAAACATATTCTTCAGATCAGCACTGGTAGCCAGTTGTTTAAAATATCTTTTATCAGAACAGTAATGACCTGCTGTGTACTTGTGTTCATTGTGAAATGAAGCCATTATCTGATTATCCATAGTGTATTTCTCTAGTGTTGCATAATCATGTATTTGATTTTGTTTCCTCATTTTCTCATAGTAAGAGTGAAAACATGTGAGCAATCAGCAGATAGTTTCTGTGTCTTAATTGTTGTTTTTCTCCTTGACCATCTGCAAACACACAGGAACGTTGTGGAAGACTCTGGTTTGTTCTGGATACACTGCCTCAGTCTCCATGTCGCAGGACATTTAACAGTGATGACATATGTTTAAAATGGCATTTGATCAAGTCACTGAACAGATACCTGACCAACCTGTATAGGTCACTTTTCTTTGCTCTCCTTGGCAGTGAGAATTCTTGCAGTGTTCCTGTTCCTCTGTGCAGGTATGCTTAAGAATTGTAGTAGGTAGTGATAACAGGCAACTCTTGCAACTTGTGGTTCATTTGGTAGTTGAGTGAAGATGGGATGGGAAAGAGGAGACCAGACAACCCAAGCAGCATAATTAGTACTTGAATTATGGACTTTGTGTATGTATTGTTGTCCTGACCTGTTGGTCTCTTATCTTTGAGTAATCAGGCTTTGTCATTGGGTAACTTCAGCAGACAATCCTTGAACTATCAGTGTGGTCAGTTAAGGGTTCTCTGTCAAAGGGAATCTTTTGCAAATGGAAATATTGATTAGTTTTGCCAGAGAGGTTCAGAGTCCCGCATCTCTTAAAGGGAGCCTGAAGGATTCCAGAATGGGACTCATGCCAGATGAATGCTGGCTGCTGGATGCTTTAGATGCCAAGAGATCTGAGGAGGCAGAGGAAGAAAATGGATGGTAACCTCAACATAAGCCAGACAGTTCTTATTAAAGGCTCAACAGTGAACCTTCCCCTGCAGCAACTGGTTGCTTTGTGTGTTCTGCCAGCATCTTATTTTCTAATGGCAAAATTTTGAGCTTGGGGTTCCAGGATTGACTCATGCAGGAGCAAGTCCTGGTTTTCTGATGCTTGCCTGAAATAATCTTTTTTATTAATTATAATAGGCTCAAAGTCTTTGCAGGATCAAAGAGTGGTTGAGGTTGGAAGGAACCTCTGAATGTCAGGCCCCTGATCAAGCAGGGCTACCTAGAGCCACTTGTCCAGGACCATGTCCAGATGGCTTTTGAATATCGCTAAGGAGGAAGACTCCACAATGGCCCTGGGGGACCTGTGCAAGTGCTCAGTCACCCTCACAGTAAAAAAAGTGTTTCCTGCTGTTCAGACATCACCTCCTGTGTTTCAGTTTGTGCCCATTGCCTCTGGTCCTGTCACTGGGCACCACTGCAAAGAGCCTGGCTCCATTCTCTTTGCACCCTCCCTTCAGGTATTTACATATATTGATGAGATCCCCCTGAGCCTTCTCTTCTCCAGGCTGAACAGTCCCAGCCCTCTCAGCCTTTCCTCATAAGAGGGATGCTCCAGTCCCTTATCTTAGTGACCCTTGGTTGGACTTACTCCAGTATGTCCATGTCTCCCTTGTGCTGAGGAGCCCAGAACTGGATGCAGTACTCCACGTGTGGCCTCACCAGTGCTGAGTAGAGGGGACAGGTCACCTCCCTTGACTTGCTGGCAATACTTTGCCTAATGCCGTGCAGGGTACCTTTAGCTTGCTTTGTGGTAAGGGCACACTGCTGGCTCATGACTGAAGCGGGCTGTTATTGAAATAGAAGGAACTTTTCTTTTGGAAAACAAACACCTGAGTGTTTTCCCTTAAGAAAACCTATTAAGATATTTAGGTCTACCAGCTTCGAAACAGTCCCAACTTGTTTTTGTACAAATTTTTCTAGTCACAATATTTATTTGCTTATTTGCTGTATCTGAGGCCATACTGGTTTATCTTATTGCATGTTTGATTTTGCTTTTTAACTTTTTAATTCTAAAGCAATACCTTAAGACACTTGCAGATTTCCAAAGATCAGGTCCTCATTTTGGTATTAATGGGGTTAATTGTTCCTCTACAGTTCAATTCCTCTCTGGTCCCCTTTCTTAAAAATTGAAGTACTTGATGAGCTTTGAGCTTTGCATGGTTGGTTTCTTCTTTTTATTTTTTTTCTTTTTTTTTTTCTCCTTCCCTTCAGTTTCTTAGTGGAAGGATGCTAATGCTATGCTTGTGCATTGGCCAACTGGTTCGATCAACATGGGCATAAATTTGGCTTTCTTCATAATTGCCTTTGCATGTCATGAAAATTGGATGCTGGGTGGAGAAGAGAGTCCTGACTGTCCTAAGTCTGTAATGCTTTCAAAACCTTCACCCATCTCTTGCAGATTTGTTTTGTCCTGTAGGCTGAACTTAGCCATCCTCTCGTACACGTGTTCCCCTTCACTAGCTGGACCTTATGTTTCCATTCCGAGAACCTGCTAATGATTGCATTCGTGTGAACCTATGCAGCTCCTTGCTGTTCTCCTTCTACCTACTGCCTGCCTCTCCTGTCTTTCTGTAGAACACTGTGTGGTGCCTTGACCTTTTGTCTGTTGAACTCCCATGCCTTTCCATGCTCTCCAGTTCATGAATGGCACGTTCATCTTTCTTGAATTTGAACTGGTGATATTTATCTGTTATGTACTGTAGTGCTCTCATGTTTTCCTGTATCCATGTCTGTTATAAATATTTTCTGCAGGTCAACCTCTGATCTAAGTTTGGGCAGAGGAAGGCCCTCTTGGCTTCAGGCAGGAAACAAGTTGTTGCATGTCTTTTCCAGGCTTTCGTGGTAGTAAGCGTTGGATGGTATTAGTTAGAGTGCCAACTACTTCCAAATGATTTTAATGCTCATGATGTTCTTTTTGAAGCGATCAACTACGGTCCCAAATACATTATGCTAGCAGAGCATGTACCAGCATCTCATTTCCTTTAGGGTTCTTTATCTCAAAGTGATCTTTTATAATCTTCCTTGCTTGGGTGTCTTGGCTGTAGAAAAAACCCAGGCAAGCAAACAAACCAACCCAACCCCCCAAAACAAACCCCAAACCCTCCCAAACCAAACAACAACAACAACAAAACCCCACAAATCCTTGGGTGTTTGCTGTCATTTTATAGTCTGACATAATTCAACATAGCAAAAGTTAAGAAGGGGGAAGTACAACATGAAAGGTGAGTTGGGAGAAGGGCCTCTGGCTTTATTACTTTATGTATGGACTTAAGTAGCTGTTACTTTTTTCTACAAATATAGTCTGTGGGTGTTTTAAAAAAATAATTTTTGCATCATGCTTTCCAGCTAAACCTTGGGGAGAGGGTGACTTAATTTCTAAAAGGAGACTAGCAGCTTTACCCTTTAAATGTCATAGGCTATTCTGGAGATTATTTGGCTGCAGTAATGAAAGATATTATATCATTCATGAAACTTCAGATCTCCCTCCTACTTGAACTAGATAAATACAATGAAATGTGATTTCCAGAGGCTGCGTAAATAGAGCTCCAAATCCATGGGAAATGCCTCTAGATAGTAAGAGAGCATTTCTGGACTTCCTTGGTGACCTAGAAATTATTTCAGACATCTGGCTGTCCTACTCCCAGGTATTCCACTGGGACACAAAGCTGTCTAAAATGCAGGGTGCACAAAATCTACCAACCAACTACTAGTGTGGAGGTGACCATTTAAATGAAGCAAGTACAAACCTTCCTTTCATAGCATAGACTTTTAGAAAGAGATTGATTCTTGATGATTTGTCACTATTAAAATGTTAATTGGAAATTGAAGGCTTTTTCTGAGCTGAAGAATATTACAAGTTGGTTTATTTTTTTTTTCTTAAAAGCAAAGAAAGCTTCTGTATTAACTGCTTTACTTTGGTTTTGATTTTTATACCCTTTGGCAGACTAGGTAGACATTGAAGAGACCAGCAGGAATAAGCAGGAGTAGACCAGAAACAATATTCCATTTCTTCCTACACTGTCTTCTCCCAGTTGCTGAAAAGGAGAAAACAGTAAGACTTATGTCAACAGATTAACACCCTTGGAAGTGCCTTTTTGAAGGAAGAAGCCTTTGTCTTTCTTCATGCTTCTCTGCCTGCTTCTTTCTTACTGTACTGATCAGGGCATATCTTGTGAGAATCAATGTGCGGGTGCAGTTCTGCTGCAGAGTCCAAGATCGCTGCTCAAGGAGGAGGAGCAAAGCTTTTGATGGAATGTAACTTTCAGGTTTTTAATCCACAACTTTTTTACATCTGTTCCTGAGGTAAATATGCATATTTGGGTTTTTTTATGAAAGTTTTAGAAAAAACTTGCCTCACAGGACTGCTGTCAATGTTGCTTTGGCCACAAACTTTATATCCTCATTTGCGACAGTGCTGACTCGAACGCCATAGTTCTATTACTCAACTTGCATCTTGCTCTGCTTTTTACGGCAACTAAGGAATCCAGTATTTTAAGCATTGTATTTGTTTTTCTGAATTTCTTCAGAGATTGTCGTCTTTCTTGCAGTCCCTGCTTTCCTAAAGATATTAATAAGAAATGTTCTGTCTGGCTTTTCCAGGAGAAAAGCATGTACAGTACAGTACATGAGAGATACACATAGAAGAAAAAAAAAATGTGTGAGAACTTCAGCTCAGTTAAATTTTCTACATTGCTTGCATTTTATTTTTGCATTTCATGATGTGTTCTATGGCTTATTGAAAAGAAATTTGATACACAAAGTATTTGAACAATCTGTAAATTGGAAGATAGAAAAAGATTGTGGGTTACCAAACAAATGGTTTGGTGCTAAAGCCTCATTCCCACTCGAAAAATATTTGTCTGCATCAATCAGGAGATAAGAGGTGTAGACTGCCTGCCCTCACAGCATAGCTGAACTCCTTAATCAAACAATGTTTAGTGTACGGAATATGTGTTCAAAACCAGCTATCTGATGATATAATGCAAAATATGAAATCTTCGCAGCAAACGTAATCTTGGTTTGGAAACATTTAAAAGAAATCTGAGTAGTACTAAAATGTTACAACACAAAAACAGCTCCCGTGGGTGTGTCTCATTCTTATTCTTGGGTTTGTCTTGCCAGATCATCAGTGTCTTGCCTGGGTCCCACAGCTGTTTTTCCTCTCTGTTGCATCTGAGCTCTTAACAGACTCTAAATTATAAATCTTTAAATACAGATGTCTTTTTATTTACATACTGGACAATTTTTTAGGTAGATTGCTTTTCTCTCATTTCTAAAACTATTTGGGAAACAAAACCCAATAATAGAATTCTGAAAAAGGAGGCTGGAAGGGATTTGAGAGTTTATCTGGACCTCTAATCAAAGCCAGTTTGAGATCTTTTAAAAGCAATAATAAATAAAAAAAAAAAATCCACAAAGAGTTTCCAGTCTTGTTAGGCAATCTGTATAGGTGCTTAACTATGCTTGCAGTTAGGTTCTCCTAGAAATTAGCCTAAGTTTAGCCCAAATCTTCTGTAGTTTGAGCCCCTTCATCTGTGTAGGGAAGTGTATTCCCTTGCTGTTTGCAAGTCTTCTATTTATATTGTCTCCTTTCAGTCAAGTAAAGCCTGTACAAGTCTATTTAAATCTCTTCTCAGTTTGTGTTTTCAAGGCCTCTTTCCATTTTTGTGTAGCTGCTTTTGGACTTCCTTCAGTTGTTCTGTGTCATTTGGAGATGTGCTTTTCAAACAGGTTGAGGTATTTGTAATGCTAAGCAGGGTAAAAGCTTATTCTGTCTGTTTTGCAATGCTGTGACTTTCTGCAGATCCTTTTCTGCTCTAATGCTACCTAATAGTTGGTTTCCATTACATATTTGTATGGCTGATTATTTACAGCCAAAATTGTGCTTTGCACACAATTTAATTTAGCTCCATCTGATGCTTTTAAGCCTTTCTTCATTTCTTTTTTTTTTTGAGGTAACTTGGTTTTCTGATTGACTAAGTGTTTGCAGTTTTTATAATTCAATGTCCACCTGCAGATTTAATTAGTGTATTTACTGTTACCAAAATACTTAATAAATGTTTCCTGTTGTTTTGACACGTTTGAGTTAGTAGAACTGTATCTGATACATCCTTATGATTTGATGATGTTTCATCAATACCTTTTTTTTTTTTGTACAATTTGGATATTGGCAGGTAGTCACCAGCAACTCCAACATTAGGATTAAGACAGAGTAACTGGCTGTATGCATACCTGTACCTCACACTGGCTGTGCTAATAGGGTAGGTTTGATCATGGCAGTGACTAGGCTTTGGGTGTGCATGGTGTGGCTCATATGGCAGACCATGTCAGTTAGTTGCAGTCATCTAGCCAAGTCATTAGAAATAGCCTATTTTGATAGTACTTGTTCTGGACAAGCTTTTGACTCAGTTGTGTTGCACTGTTTACACTGGGTAAAAAAAAAAAGCAAACCAGCAAAACCCTTTTTATAGTATTTGCTATCAAGTTTATAGGTCTATGATTTTCTGAGTTCCCGTTTCTACTTTTAAAGATAAAGTTCTGAAGAACTGTAGCCCTTTTCCAGTTTCAAGGAACTCTTAACCATGCTAAATTTTTCTCAGTGGATAATCATAGAATGGTTTGGGTTGGAAGGGACCTTAAAGATCATCTAGTTTCAAGCCCTCTGCCATGGGCAGGGACACCTTCCACTAGACCAGGTTGCTCAAAGCCCCATCCAACCTGGCCTTGGACACTTCCAGGGATGGGGCATCCACAACCTCTCTGGGCAACCTGTTCCAGTGCCTCACCACCCTCACAGTAAAGAATTTCTTCCTTACATCTAAATCTACCCTCTTTCAATTTAAAACTGTTACCTCATGTCCGATCACTACATGCCCTTGTAAAAAGTCCCTCTCCATTTCCTTTAGGCCCCCTTTACGTACTGGAAAGCCACTGTAAGGTTTTCCTGGAGCCTTCTCTTCTCCAGGCTGAAGAACCCCAACTCTCTCAGCCTGTCTTCGTAGGAGAGTTGCTCCAGCCCCCTGATCATCTTCATGGCCCGCTGGACTCACTTCAACAGGTTCATGTCCTTATATAGTATAATTTTATATATTAATAAATAATATATATAGTTATAATATGATATATTATTTTAATATATTATTACAGTATTATATAATTAAATCATTACTAAATATGACTAATTAAGCTGCATTTAATGTAATCTCTTTTACATTTTACTTGTATTTTGATTTGTCAACTCCTTTCTCGCCACACTGTCTCTGAACCCTATCTTTGAATTTGTTTTCTGAAGTTGGCAATAATGCCTTTATGACTTACAGGCTATTTGATTTGCATGTTTTTGAATGTATTGTAACTGTTAGAAGGAGAGATGGATCGAAAGCAGCTTCTCGTGAGTTGCTCTTAAGCATTACGTATTTGTTAGCGGCAAAGGACTGCTGTCTATTAAGTATCATCTACTAATAGGAAGCTAGTAGAAATAGACTTTTTCTGGGTAAAAGTTTAGCAACCCCACAGGTCAGAATTAGGTGTATTAATGATCTGAAAAAGACATTAAAAATCACAGAATGCTTGAGGTTGAGGAGGTCATCTGGTCCAACCCCCTGTCCTGGTTTCAGCTGGGATAGAGTTAACTGTCTTCCTAGTAGCTGGTACAGTGCTATGTTTTGAGTTCAGTATGCAAGAATGTTGATAACACTGATGTCTTCAGTTGTTGCTCAGTAGTGTTTAGACTAAAGTCAAGGATTTTTCAGCTTCTCATGCCCAGCCAGCAAGAAAGCTGGAGGGGCACAAGAAGCTGGCACAGGACACAGCCAGGGCACCTGACCCAAACTGGCCAACAGTGTATTCCATACCATGTGACATCCCATCTAGTATAGGAACTGGGAAGTGGGGGCGGGGAATCGCCGCTCGGGGACTGGCTGGGTGTCGGTCGGTGGGTGGTGAGCAATTGCCCTGTGCATCATTTGTACATTCCAATCCTTTTATTACTACTGTTGTCATTTTAGTAGTGTTATCATTATTAGTTTCTTCTTTTCTGTTCTATTAAACCATTCTTATCTCAATCCATGAGTTTTACTTCTTTTTCCCAATATTCTTCCCCATCCCACTGGATGAGGGGGAGTGAGTGAGCGGCTGCGTGGTGCTTAGTTGCTGGCTGGGGGTAAACCACGACACCCCCCTGCTCAAGCAGGGCCACCCAGAGCCATTTGCCCAGGTCCATGTACAGATGGCTTTTGAGTATCCTGAAGGAGGGAGACTCTACAACCTGCCTGGGCAACCTGTGCCAGTGCTCAGTCACCCTCACAGTAACAAAGTGTATACTGATGTTCAAAAGGTACCTCCTGTGTTTCAGTTTGTGCCCATTGCCTCTGGTCCTGTCACTGGGCACCACTGCAAAGAGCCTGGCTCCATTCTCTTTGCACCCTCCCTTCAGGTATTTACATACACTGATGAGATTCTCCCGAGCCTGTTCTGCAGGCTGAACTATCCCAGCCCTCCCAGCCTATTCTCATAGGAGAGATGTTCCTGTCCCTTCGTTATCCTTGTGGCCCTTCATTGGACTTACTCCAGTATGTCCATGTCTCCCTTGTGCTGAGGAGCCCACAATTGGATGCAGTACTCCACGTGTGGCCTCACCAGTGCTGAGTAGAGAAGGATCACCTCCCTTGACCTGCTGGCAATACTTTGCATAATTCAACAAAAAATTGCAGGTAATAGTGTTTTCTTCAGACAAAGGAAGACTTTGAGGAACTTCAGAACTGATAGAAGACAATAAATGGACAAAAAATGACAGGCTTGGTTCAACACTGAAAAAGTAAACAATACTTGAGGCTGTTCAACTGTGCATACAACATAGTTGGCTTGAAATTAGGAATGGGATCTGTATATCACGGAGGACCTCCAAGAGAAGCTTCATAAAGCAAGCTCTGTGAAATGGAGAGTAATAGGCAAGACAGTGTTCTTAGTTGAATGGGGGATTTGGTATCATACAGAGCCCAGTGTTGAGTACTTTATTTCACATGGAGTACTGCACAATTACTGAGGATTTGGAGAAGGTTAGTAAAAAAACCAAGAGGTGTGGAAAACTCTGATGAGAAATTGAAGACATTTGAGTTGGTTATCTTGAAAAGAAAGTTAATTAGAAGGGACATAATATCAGAACCTGCCTAAAGCTGTTTGCATAGGAGAAATTGCACTTCTGTAGGACAGTGAGGAGGAGACTGGGAAGGGATCTGGGATTGAAAGCTGGATTTGATATTCCTATTGCTACTGAGAAAATACAAGAAGCAGGAGTTATGACTGTTGTGTCCAACAGGGATACCCATTTCTAAAAATAAGTTGGTGGGTTTTTTTCTGGCAATCTGTTGCCCTAAGCAAGTACCTACTCTTAACGATATACCTAGTTTGGGCTATGAATAGAGATAAAGATGAATAAGATAGGAAAGTCAGCTTGTTAACTTTTCTTTCATGAAGAATGTAAACCCAAATTGCTTTTAAAATTCCACTTCCAAAAGGTGCAAGGGTTTGCTCTATCTCAGTTCATAGTGGAGATCTAGATTTTAATTTTCTAGGATGTTCCTGGGGCTAAGACCCTAGGAAAATGCCAAGAAGAGCTTCAATATCCTTACTAGAGAAAAGGGATTCTGGAAGGCTTATAAATGCATCAAAATCTAAAATGGTTTCCAGCTATAAGGAATTAAGGTAAAGCCTTCATGAGGTAAACTTTTAAAGGGATATTTTTAAGTTCATCTTACCTAGTTTCTGATATAGCACAAACATAGTATTTCCCACAGTTAAACCAATAACTTGTTTAATTAAATGTACTTCAAAATCAAGATTGGATGCTTTTCCTGAAATTCTGAGAGTCAGAAAATGTTTTATATTAAAAGTTGATTCCCATAATCACTTTTATTGATTCTAGTCTGAATTTTTTTAAGCTATATTCCTGGCATTATTTCTTGTTAGGCCCACCTGTTTTTTGCCTTTTTAATAGGTCTCCTAACAGACCTCCCATTCTTTCACTATGAAAGTAATGTTTGTCTTCTAACCAGGTATTTTCTAGTCTGAGCTACTGTACCATGTGGTTCTCACAACTGCTTCTGATTTATCTGCTCCTGACAAGGATACTGAGTTAAGTGAGCCATTGGTTCGATCCTTTATGTAAAACAAAAATTGCCTAAGTACCACCAAAATAAATTGCAGTGAACAAAATGCATCATGACACATTTCTTCCTTTTAAGACAAGGATAGGTGGATCTCTTGTATGGAGGGGGAAATTGCTTCTTCCGGTGAAAGCTTGCTTAGGTATTAAGGGACTGAGAAATTGCTGAAGTGTGGCAAAAGGAGAGTTGCAGGGGAAGCTGTGGATGCCCATGGCTCGTCTAGAGGCTGCAAGGCTTCAGTGTGGGGGACTGGGAGAGCTTCCGAGGGACTGGGGTAATTGAGCAGAATTTGCCTCTGTTCAGAAAATAGTAGAATTGGCTGGAAGTACAGGCCTGTCTGCCAAGGACACAATGAACAGAGGGAGGGAGAGATGTGGTTTTTTTTGTTCCGTCTGCCCTACTTGCTTTCAGATTTTTCTGTTGAAAGTTTAAGCTTTTAGTTCTTGTTATCATAATGCACGTGTGTTGCTTTTTGCTTTGTTGTGTGTTGCCCGTTCCGTCCTCTGTCTCCAGTTAAAAAGCCTTTATAATGTTTCTGGAAAGCTTTCGGGGGCGGGGGGGAATAGATCCAGATGTGTAATTTTAAAACTGTGGCTAACCCCAGGTGCTTTGCATAACTCCTGTCCTTCTTTAAGTGGTTTGGGGCACACATGCATGGAGATTTTTTTTTTTTTAATGATGTTTTCCCACAGTAAATTGTAGTGACTGGTGGAGCATATGGTTGTTAAAGTAAATCAACTTTTTAACTCCTTTCTTTCAAAGTATCTTTACATCTGTTTGGCATCATTAATAAAAATGTGCATTTTTCAACAATCTTTGCCACCTATACTAAAAGTTGAAATGACACCTTTGCTCTCAGTTACAGGCTTCTGCCACTTAAAAATGTGTATTTGGGAGTAAATAGTTTTGTAGCTAGAGCACTAAGAGAAATCTGAGATTTAACTGCGATTCTTACAGTGCAACAGAATCTTCTATTTAATAGGAGGTACGTGTTTCTACTATTACATTAAAATACTGGGATTTTAAAGCTTGGTGCTTCTAGTACAATTCCATAAATACAGCAGTGTTTTATAACTTACTATGTGGTGATGTATAGAGACTGTACAAACAAAACTGTATGCAAAAGTACTGTTGTTGCATTTACCCCATGTGGCAACATCTCAGTTGTGCTCCAGTATTGATCACTGCAATGTAACTTCTTTCAGTAAGGTCTGTTTCACCTTGCATCCTGTGGTGCTCTTGTGCAACTCTCGTCTCTCGCAAGTGCTAGGAAGGATTTTGATTATTTGCGAAAAATTAACTTGTTTTGGGACAATAAGCTGTTAGACACTACTGTTTTATGCTTAGAATGCAGCTATGTTGTTATTTGATGGCAAACTTTAGAAAAAAGTTCCTCATTTTCTTTACCACATTTTATCTTAAAAAATTAACAGGTAAATAAACTAAATAAATTCATAGAATGAGAGGTTTCAGGTGGAAGGGGCCTCAAGAGGTCTCTGATCCAGTGTCCTGCTCAAAGCAGGGTCAGTGATGGGGTCAGATGAGGTTACTCAGAACTTCATCATGTTGGATCTGGATAACCATGACCATCCTATGCTGTTCTCCTTCAAGCTGATAATCAGCTAGGAGTAGATCTATAAAAGATCAAAGTGGACCTTGAGAACAAAAACCTACCCTATGCCTCATTGTCCACATTGAATTAAAATTCACTGCAGTTAATGTATTTTATTACCACTTCATGAAACATACCTTAGGCTAATAAAAAAAGTGCAAAGCTGTGGGCTTCTTAACAGCAGTTTTGATAGTCTGAGGTTTCCCTCTCTTCCTTGTAAGCCTGATCTCATGGGTTTTGCAGCGGTCCAGTGTGATTTGGACAGTGATGAATAATTACTCCTTTGGATTAAAATCTTTGTCCCTTTATTCTTGCAGTCATAGATTTCATAAGAGATGTATGTTCATATTTTTTCTACTCCATTACATTCACAGGCTTTATTGCCTCACTGTTGAAATAATTTGAGAAATTGAGTCATTGCAGAGGTCTAGCATGTCTGTATCTAGTGGCAATAATGAGTTTAGGCTACAGGTGTGCCAATATGTTCATGATCTCCTAAAAGTACCTTCTCTGGCAAAGCTACAAATAACTTAAGGCAGCACTGCTAATTTTTTAGCTATGTCACTGATTTTGATTTAGTAGTAACTGAAGGCTAACCTGCATGCTGCTTTCAGTTATAATAGAAATATCTGATCTGCATGGTAGAGCCTTCATATAGACTGAAAATATTTCAATAAACCAACAACTGAAAAGTTTAAGACTATTGTCTTTAGCTATTAAGTAATTAATTCACTATGAATTGTGACAAGACTGAAGCTCCCTCTTGTAGGTGTTGTTTACAGTTGATGCTGCTTTAAGTAGAATGCTTTTTCTCATGATGACTTCTGTTGATTCTTTTTTTCTCCATCCTTTTTCACTCTACGCTTTTCTTGTTATTTTTGCATCTCCAGAGACGAAGTATGACAAGGTTCTGGCATTCAGCTGAACTCACCAAAGCAAAATAAGAATCTTACAATCTGTTGGCTTGTTTTTAATTCTGTGCTCTTCTCGCAAGACTGCCACCAACTTTTTTCTTCCTCTTGCCTCTTTCTAGTTTGAGCGTGTGTGCTGGTGTAAGACTATGTGATATGGTGTTACAGCAAACAGTATTTGTCCCTAACACCTAGCAGAAGTTTGAAAAGCATTCTATCTTGACTTTTTTTTCAAATTAATGCCTTTTAAATTTTCTAAGTAACGAAAAGGCCTAAACAGACTATGTCTTCAGACTAATACTGTCTTTACAGAATGCTTTCTCAACTATTCCAACAACTAAAAGTGGGAGGAGAGTGATTACTAGTAGAGGAAGAGCATTATAAATGGTTGCAGAGCTAGGACTGAGTATTGAATAGTAATTTAAATTTAGCCCTGGCTGGAGGGATACCTGGGGGTCTTAAGATCAAGGAATGAGGTTTATTCGCGTTTTGAAAACATAACTGATAATCAAATAACTAAGGCAAAAAATAGGAATATAAATATAGGAATATAAACACAGTGTGTTTTGTTTCACATTAATAGAATACAGCTGATTCAAACCCCTCATGCGGGAGTTCTCATTACTCTGGTCTGCGACTATATAGATACCTATGGATTTCAGTGGCCAAAACAGTATGAAATTCTGTTTGCTTAAAAGATACGGTCTACTTCCCCTCACATTCTCGAGTCACTAGTAAGTATCATAAACCCCAAACATGTAAAACTGTTTTCTTTTTTTAAGGCATCTAGAACAGGGCATGCATGTTTAGCTGAAACTTTTCTTCAAATCTGGTTTATAATGAAAACACAGAAGGAAGCTTAACTGCAGTGACACTGCCAGGCATCACAGTAATGAATAATCAGAGAGTGTGCACTGTGTGCTTGTGTTACAGATTAGTTTGTCTTGACTGTTACAATATATGTGACTTTTCAAAGTCTTGACATTCCTGGCAAGTGCAGCGTAGGAGCTTCTGGATGCATGCTAAATTTCTGGCTGACTGGCAATCATGCTATTTTTAGGCTTGAAGGGTTACAGTGTGGAGTTTAACATGCTTAGAATTAAATTAAAAGTTCTCTTCTATCTGAAAATTAGTGATTTTAATTAACTTGAACACAATTTATACATATGTTGGATGCTTTCTAACAAAACTTGTTTTGGAGAGTAGGCAAGTTTAGTGTTTAGGTGTTCCTATGATAGTGACCATAAAGCAGTTCAGTGAGTCGTAATCTTTAATGCACTTACTCATAGAATGCTCTTCTGAACTAGGTAAGTGTTCTATTCCTGTTTTATAGATGGAGCAGTCAGAGGGATTGAAATAGCTCTGTAAATTTAGGTCCTAAATATCAAGGTTCTGTGGATTTATACAATGGGAATTTGAATGCCTAAAGAACAACTATATAAATAGGAACACTTGCATTTGTGGATCTTGGTTTAAGTCACCCATTTGTAATTGTACGATGAGTCTGCGATGGGTCGGTCTCCCAGGCTGTTGGAGTTCAGTACTTTTCCTTGATTGTTCTCCCTGTCTGTGCTGGCTGTTGAGTGGTGTGACTGTAATAATAGTAATCTGCTTTTATATGTATGTAATGTGTATTTCTTGCTATGAACAAATAGGTATAAACTATTTCATGTAAATTACTTTTTTGATTGTTGCTCTATGTTTAACAAACTGCTGGCAGGGCTTAAACCACAACAACTAGGCACCAGGCGGTGGCTGCTGCTCACTCCGCCCCCCTTCCCACAGGGATGAGGAGGAGAACTGGAGAAAAAAAACCCCTAAAACTCGTGGGTTGAGATAAGAATGATTTAATAACTAAAGTAAAATAAAATCTAATACTAACAATAATAATAATAAAAAATATAATAGTAATAATAATTGTAATGAAAAGGAATATAATAAAATAAATAAAAAATAAAACCCAATAAAAGACAAGTGATGCACAATGGATTTGCTCACCACCCACTGACTGATGGCTGAGCTGCTGTCTGTGCCTCCTGGCCAACTCCCCCAGTTTATATACTGAGCATGATGTTCTGTGGTATGGAATACCCCTTTGGCTAGTTCAGGTCAGCTGTCCTGGCTATGTTCCCTCCCAGCTTCTTGTGCACCTGCTTGCTGGCAGAGCATGGGAAACTGAAAAATCCTTAACTTAGGCTAAGTGCTACTTAGCAACAACTAAAACATCAGTGTGTTATCAACATTGTTCTCCCACACAATCCAAAACACACTGTACCAGCTACATTGTCTCTATCCCAGCCAAAACCAGGACACAAACTTACTTCTAAGTGATAATATTTGGCTTTTAGTAGTCTAAATACAGAGTTTTTCATTGCATAATGTCTGGAATTACGATTAAAAAGAAATTTGAGCGTATTTCCTAATTCATACTAGTACCAGTCAATATACAAATAAAGACAAACTCTCTTAGTCTCTTTTTTTGTAGTTCAGGTTTAAAATTCATAAATGTCTCTTTAGGATTCCCTTGTGAAAGGAATTTAAGTAATGAAAACTTTCACAAAGGAAGCTTTGAGCTGCCAAAATGATTGCAGATACCTTGTATGTAATTTGCAGCCTCCATGCAGTCCTGCTAGCAGCAAAAGATTTTGTTCATTGATAAGTCAGTGTTACAAAAGATTTGGGAGTGCAAAGTTCATTTGCTTGGACACCCTGTTTGTGATGAGAAAAAAACCCTGGTCTTAGCTCGCATAAAGAATGGCTCATTGTGTTTGGTCATATCCCTACTTGTACAAAACAGAATATACCAGTAGTATGAGGAAATTTCCAGATAGTCACTGAGTATGAAAAGTGTTTGAATGCTGGGAGAAAGAAATTATTGAAATAAGATTTATTATTATTTATTCCCTTGAGAAAATTTTAAGTGACTATTCTCAGTTCTATAAATTCAGCGAATTGACAGGTGAGGTCTGTAGTGAGTTTTAAAAGGAAATACAAGAATAATTCAGGAAGGTAATGGAACACCTTAATGAGGAGTGATAGACAAATGGCACTAATATGGGTGTACATATAGGTGAATAATTCATGATTTTGATTTCATATATCAAAGGATAATTGATGAACAACTTGACATTCCTTATCCTTCTTAGCATTGACATGAAAACTGCATTTATACAGAAATGTAGCCTCTTCCACTAGTGCATATTGTGATTAAATCTACCCAAAAGTTTCTGCTAGTTGACTTTATACAATATGTTGTTAGGGACAAGTCATATGATTCTTTAGTCTGGAACAAACTGAGTTAGTTAATTTAGTTAGTGAGGTAATTTGATGGCTCTAGGCATTTAGAGGGAAAATTTGAAGGGCATTAGAAGATCATGAACGCAAGTGGGTTTGTACATCTTTACTGAAGAGCATGGAGATTACAAAGCAGAGTGCAAGCAGTTCAGTGGCTAGCATAGCCTGAAAGTGCAGCTAAGTTCAAATGTGTGTGGAGATAGGATCAAGACAGCATGCAAGTAAATTAAAACTAAAAAAAGGTATAGTTTATATAATTATAAATATGTGTAATATATAAATATATACTCTGAGAATACAGTTAATTCCTAACTTAGAGATCATAAATGTAGTTTTGACTAATTATTGTTTGCCTGGGGTTAATGTATGACACTTCCGCAAGTGATTGTGCCATGACTTGGACTGTCATTGAGTAGTAATTTTCTTTTTTTGGTTTCTCATTGTTAACTGGAAGAAGGAAAAATGTTCCAAAAATAAATGCAAAGCTTTTTTCATAATGGCTTCCTTGTGTACTTGCATGCAGTAATCTACAGGTACTGATTCTTCCCAGGCATCAGTCTGAAGTATTTCCTTAGGAGTGTACAGTAGGACTACTCTATGCCACAAATAACCATTATGCATAGAGTTCACTTTTGCTGAGGATTGGTTTCTTGCCATGCCATTTCTATTGCATATCACTCTTTTTGTGGAGTATCTCAAATTCACCCCTGGAAATATTCAGTAGTGTTTTTGTCATGTGGGAGAAAAGAAATCTGCATGAAAATAGAAGTTGCTGTCCTGTGTTCAGGAGTAACTTGTGTGAGGCTTCACCATGGAGCAAAGAAAATGGAGCTACCCACCCGTTTTCTCCTGGCTGGGAGCAGGAGACAGCTGACTTAAGATCTCTACATGTGATTCTGCAGGAGCATATGACAAACACTGTGGCCGTGGTGAAGTTGATGCATCATGTGAATGTTATATACATTGCTATGCATTGATTAAAGGATGTAGAAGATATGAAATTGTTGTGTAGTTGTGGTGCTTTAACTTAGCTTGGTGGCAGGGTGAGGAAATTGGACAGAAATTAAACAGGTCATCTGAAGGGATAGGTCTTTCCAGGTTAAAGGAATGTTAAGCATTGGAGCAAAGCAGGTATTTCATTTAAGCTATATTTTAAGTAAATCGGATTTTTCAGAAAAGCTTTATTCCAGATGTTGTGCTGCTTGAGATGCGTGTCTGATTGCAAGATGATGTAAATAGCTCAGGAAGGAACAGGGCTGCAGTGTTGGTGCAGGTCAGACCAGCTGTGGGGCTTGCGGTTGACTCAGTGGCCAGATGAAATTAAATAACAGTTTTATTCCTTCATGAAGGCGAAGCAAGAAATAGGGTGGGAAATAGAGTACCATCATCCCCTCTGATAAAGTACCTCTGTAAAAGAGGGCATTTTGTTTCGAGAAATGGTTTAAGAGGAAGAGGAAATGCAGCTGTGTTAAGTTGTTAACACAAACTCCTGGCTTCCCTTTGATATTGGAATCATTCAAATATTCTGTTCCTGTAACTAAACTTTGATCCCTGTGGCCTTTCACTTTGTATACTCCACCTTGCAGGGATTTGGGTTGTTTATTAATCTGCTAGCTGCCCCGTGTGCTGATTCTGGTGCACAACCACCTTCTCAGCAAATCATATCCCGTATGTTTCCCAGCTGCTGCCATCCTTAACGCATGCAGAAAATGTCTCCTGGCTGGCTGAACACAAATTCCAGCTGGCATCACCTCCTGACTGAGCAAAACTCCCCCCTCTCTCCCAGTGGTGTTTCAGTTGTGCTCTGTCTCAGGTGTTGTGTCTCCAGGCAAGGATGTAGAGTTGCAGCAGAGCTTAGGGGGCTGAGGCAGCTGGGAATCTGTTCTGCTCTGCAGCCAGGAAGGAGCAACAGCTGCGGCACGTGGGGATGTGCGTGGGGTACGAGGGGGGTTGTGTATCTAGAGCAGGGGGATGGGTGGGTGAATGATAATAACAGCTCACTCTTATCTTTATCCAAGGTGATACTTGCTGAGTGCCGAGTTTACGGCAATCACAGGTTTAATGATTGACCTCACCATGGTTTTGCCAGTAGAGAACTTGTTCTGTTTTACTGGCTATGAGTTCTTGTATGAAGCTTTACGGTCCACTGAAACAAAATTATTTAGTCTTGCAAAGTATTTTGTATTTGGCAGTTCTAGTTTACAGTTGCTAAACCATTATGACTAGTAGGGCTGTACTTCAAAACAGTCCTATTATTGTCAATGTTCTGTAATAACATCTTTATTTCCTTAAAAATATTCTACAGAAGTTGTGTTGTTGCCTAGTTCCTAAAAGGAGACTGTTTTTTGGCTATGTACTCTATGGGTTTCTGCTGGTTTGCAAAAGCAAAGAGAACTGCATGGTTCTGATGTTTGAAAGAATGTTACTTATGTATCACATGGGAGAAAAAGGCAGGATAAAATCAGTTGCATGCTGTGATGCTGAAACATCACACAGCTAGGCAAATATTATATAGAAAAATGCATTAAAAAAAATAATGGGTAAACAGATGAAAATTCTGGTGCCAGCATAGAGGTGTTTGTGAAACTTAGCATCTATTTTATTTCTGAGTTGTTATGAGTACTCATCTTTGTCAGAAGATATGTCAAGAATCTCCTTCCTTCGTCTGGGCTTTGTAAGGAGGATTCCAGCATCAGGGAGTTCTGTCTTTACATATTTTGTATTGTGAAGCTGTTAGGCTTTCTTCTTTGTGCATGTTTTTAAGTGCTATGTACTATTGTCAACTTTAAAAAAAGAAAGAAAAAAAAGTCAGATCTGGTGTTCTTACCTGCATTGTTTACTGTTACACTTTCAAGCGATTGCAGAAATAGGGGTTGATATGACACGCTATGGTTTTTCAAGTGACGGAGAACTTAGGTGATCTCTCACATCTCATCTCTGTTTAACATTAAGATTTGGACACAGTCAACTTCAGCTCTCAGCTTTGAGACTGATAAGGGATAAAATAAATTTTTCTATTCCCATTCTTCCTGGCTCTGTGTTCCTTTGGAGACTTACAGGAAGAATGGAGCGCACAATGTTAGCACCCTTCCTCCTGCCCCCCTTTCAGACGTAGATGATGTTTCTCCCTTGTATGAGAGCCTGAAGCAGATCTCTTTGTCCTTGCGACGTTGCAGATTTGGAGGGGCAAGAGGTTGGAAAGCGAGAGAATGTACACTAAGGGAGCATGTGAAAAAAACCAGGTTTTTTAGTATGCATTTTTGACAGGAATTTGTTATATTTGTTACATATTAATGTTGAGTTTGGAATATGGCCTATAGCTATGAATAAAACGATCGTTTAATTTAGCGTGGTTCAAGATTTACTTTACCAAGCTGTTATGTTGCCATTATGTAGCAAAACATCAAAATACATTAAGCAGGTGATAATGTCTACAGCAAATCTGTAGTAAACAAAACTAGCAAAACCATTGCAAATGGTCCTGGGTGCAGTTGAACTAACAAAGCCTTGTGTCCCATGGCTTTGTGTATCTGATTGTATGCAGGAAACTGATGGGCCTGGATTGCTTTTTCTCTACTGGCTCAGCAAAACCCAACAGAGACACTAGCGATCCGGAGGTGTGGGCCTGACATGTGGCCAGCATGTGCTGACGGGCTCAGCAAGCCTCTGCTGCAGCAAACAGGCAGGCCAAGCAAGGGGCATTGGAGGCCGCGTGCAGCCATTCATTGTGCCATATGTTTTGTAGCACTGCTGCAGCATCTAAATGTTGGAGGACTCTGTCCACTTGTTAAATTTGCTTTAAAATGGCTATCAGACCCAAAAATCTTCAGCTGAGGATTGAAGAGGGATGGGATAGCTGGATTGCTCCTTACCCAGGCACAGTGGTATGAACGCTTCCTTCCCTGGAAATGGGCTCATAGCAGTCTGGTTTTGTCTTTTTTTGTTTTGGTTTGTTGGGTTTTTTTTCCATGCATTTTGGATTTCTGCTTGAAGTAATCAGAAGGGACAGACTTGTGTGTGGATCAGAAGGCTTCCAACTGCCTCAAAAGTATTAATATTGCTTACATTTTAGAGAGTAGTCTTGAAATACAGAGAGGACTGGGACCTGGTTAAGGCCACACACTCTGTTACTGATTATGTCATAAAACTGATCCATGTTATAAGTAATACTGATGATGTATGTCAATAGTTGCATAGTTTGAACAGGAATGGCATAAATAGGAATCTCTTCTTGGTGTAACAACAGCAGGTTGGGGAAGGCTAGTTTACCTTGTGACTCTTAAACAGTCAAAACTAAGCTAATTCTAATCAGTGTTTTTATTGGCTTGAACTTGATGATTGCAGAATTAGATAGATGTTTAGCTTTGGCACTTTAGACCTTTTTGCTTGATGTATATTTTTCCCCCTGAAGTTTTGCAAACAAATATGGTATGTTCTAACTGCATAGAGTAGAATTTCTCTGTGTGAACCATGAAAACTAATTATGCTCATTAGAATTAAGACAATTAATAATAGCTGCATTTTTATAAGAATTCAGTTCTGACCTGGCAGACAAGAATTTACTCTTAGTTTTTTTATATCGGCACAAGCAGTAGGTAAAACAAACTCAGGCAGCAGCTTTCAGCACAAGGCATGGGAAAACTCAGAGGCTATTCTGTCACCTTTTCTAAAAATCAAAGCAGAATGATGTTACATGGTGGTGGACAGGTCTGCTTTTTGAAACTGAATAATTACACATTTAAAAAAATAAAATATTCCTAACATAATGGAAGGAGTGGATCTTGACTGGACATGAAATCTTTATCTCAAGGCTAAATCTGTAGTATGTGCCAACTAGCTGGTGAAAAAGTGCCCTGCCTTGATTGGTTTATTTAACTTTCTTGCAGCAAAATAGCATACTGTGCTGTTGTCCTTCCACTGCATGGGAAGAGCCTAAAGTAACAGAAGCTGTTATGGCATCTCCCAAAGTGTGCCTTTGTCAAGGTCACAGTTCTATTTTTGTTGCATTTTGTGCAAACAGAGATAGGTATGGTAGGTACTTGACCAAATATTTTATAACTAAGATGCTGAGTGCCCCCAAAGTATAAAGTGAACAAAAATGTAACTCCCACCCCTGGTTATGCAAATACAATCAGCTAATATATGTTATGGTTAGCCTGGGCCTGTGTGCAGCCCAGCTTGCCCATCAGTGGACACAAAGCTCTAGAATTAAGCTACAGATGTTCTTGCTCTGTCTTAGGCAGAAACCCAAAATTTCTGAGGGACACAGGTAAAAGCTGGGTGTTCTGCTGTGAAATCACAGAATATAAAGCTACAGAAGCTTTATATAAGCAGGTTCTGCTGGCTTATTCTGTGCTATCAAATTTGTACATAGTTATGCTGAAAATGTAGAAATTAAGGAAATTAAGAGCTCTTCCTCAAGTGTATTTGGAGCAACAGAGTGGTAAAGATGAGGGTGCACTTTGGAGCAAAAAGTTGATAGAGAAGTAGTATGCTGAGGGTTATTAAATGCTTGGATGCCATGTTTGAATCCAGGTCTTTAAGGTGCTGATGTTTTGAGTCTGGGAGAGAGTTGGGAAGTAGTTTCTTTGCTTGTTCTGCTCATCTGCTTTCTTGGGCATCTGTGTGTTAGCTGCTACTTTGGGGAGGACATGGTCCTGGATCCTGGGCTAGATGGAGATGTCGCCTGACCTAGTACTGTGATTTGTGTGGGGCCTTTGTCCTTCTCTGTTATAGATGATGTGGTGGGCAGGATAGTAGGTGTATGACATGGAATGAATTTATGAGGCAACACTGGATAAAAAGGGGTTGCCTGTAGGGGAAAAAAAAAAAAAAAGCTGTTCAAACAAAATCAGATCACTTGGCACTGAAGTAGATGAGCAGTGCCGGTGTGAATGTTCTGTTGGCTCTGCTAAGCTCATGAGGATGATGAAAAAGAGGGGTAGTACAGGGATGAGATTAAGGCTTTCTGCATTAGCAGAAATGGTGCTTCAGAAGTCTATTTAATGTAGCTGCTCCAGTTTAGCAGTAGAAAGTGTAATAGAAAATGTATATCGAATTCCATCAGGATGTTCGGAAACTAAAAGAAAGAACTGAAGCCTGTATATCCGTACGTGTGTATGGATATATACACACACATATAGAGATACAAGGAAGCTTTTTGGCTTTGTATATATGCAGGTAAAAACACTAACATTTATGTTGATTAATGTTACTTGACAAAGAAT
This sequence comes from Haliaeetus leucocephalus, assembly GCF_000737465.1. NCBI lineage: Eukaryota > Metazoa > Chordata > Aves > Accipitriformes > Accipitridae > Haliaeetus > Haliaeetus leucocephalus. The sequence goes on from NW_010972653.1 coordinate 6,362,158, forward strand.
AACTGGACAAGAAATAATGATATAGGGCAATGTATTTTCTTTGCTAATAAGAGATTCTTTTGCCCTTTTTTTTTTTTAAGAGAATTAAACAAGTTCTCTTGATGAGCACCTTTTGTAGAGTACTACATGGAGAGACTGCTGTCCTGGTTTCAGCTGGGATAGAGTTAATTTTCTTCCTAGTAGCTGGTATAGTGTTATGTTTTGCATATAGTATGAGAAGAATGTTGATAACACACTGATGTTTTCAGTTGTTGCCAAGTAGTGTTTAGACTAAGTCAAGGATTTTTCAGTTTCTCATGCCCAGCCAGCAAGAAGGCTGGAGGGGCACAAGAAATTGGGAGGGGACACAGCCAGGGCAGCTGACCCAAAGTGGCCAACGGGGTGTTCCATACCATGTGGCGTCATGCCCAGTATATAAACTGGGGGGAGTTGGACTGGGAGGATTGCTGCTTGGGAGCTAACTGGGCATCGGTTGGCAAGTGGTGAGCAATTGCATTGTGTGTTACTTGTTTTGTATATTCTAATCCTTTTATTATTATTATTGTCATTTTAGTATTGTTGTTATTATCATTATTAGTTTCTTCCTTTCTATTCTATTAAACTGTTCTTATTTCAGCCCATGAGTTTTACCTTTTTTTTCCTGATGCTCTCCCCCATCCCACTGGGTGGGTGAGTGAGCAGCTGCGTGGCGCTTAGTTACCGGGTGGGGTTAAACCATGACAGCTGCTTACTTAGTATTTCCTGTATATTATAATATATATGTGCATAGTATGTTATAAATTATATTTTATGTATAATGTTAGAACGTACGTTTTTAAAAACTCTTTGATTAGTTTACTTGATATATTTATTTTTAAAGGAATGATAGAATTTTAGGGACAGACCATATTAAATACTATTTTTAGTGCTCTGGGAAGGTGAAAATAGTAAGGAATTAAAATGCAGTGTGGCAGACTTGTAAAAGAAAAGTCCTCCTGTATAGTAGGTTATCCAGTATTGCTTGCTTAATATCTTCGTTTTTTTTTAAGTTGAAATCAGAAGTTAGACTTATCAAACAATCTGTTTTGCTTTCTGCTACTTCCATTACTGCAGTGTCTCCCAGACATGTCTGACTTTGTTGCATTTGTTGATAAAGTAAGGTCATTAGACAAACATCCTGTGAATTAGTCTCAAACATATTCTAAGTGAATGTCTCTGTGTCTTTTTATTATATATGGTACAAAATTCATTACAGGTCAGTTTGTCTTAAAGTTAATTGTAATAATAACAATATTGTGGCTTGCTTCTAGTTGTTCGTGTCCAGTGTGAATTACTTCTGTGATTCTGCTCACAAGAACATTATTCACCGAGTAGCAGGTATAGAGTAACATTGACTTTTAAGACCAATTGCTTTTCTACTGGAGGAGAAAATTTAGCCTTGGGTAAAACCGTTGCATTCATGTACAGCCTGTAATTAATTGTTGTAGGTGGATAAAACTTCCTGTGATTGAGCTCCGCAAAACCTTACTCAGTTTTCTGATCCAAGGGGTGTTTTCTGGTGAATGAGTCTTTGAAGAGGGTAGGAAACATGCAGTAAGAATACTTTAGAAAGTTTTCAAAGCATTTACAAATAGGTTTTGAATTTTTTAAAGTAAAGCTGGATTTGTACGAGAGTTAAAGTGATCAGCAAGTTGTACCACAAACCTGCAGGAGAAACAACAGGAATGACGCAAGCTGTTGTAAACCTTTTAAATCTCCTTTAGGGAGAACATGTTGCTGTACTTTACCTGGTTAAATGACATTTTTCATCAACAAGGAATGTGATGTGGCATGGCAAATATGGAGAAATGAACTTGAAAGGTGAAAAGCATTGTATGGGTTGCAAGTTCCTGTGTTTTCCTCATCAGTTGAAAACTTGAAGTCTTCCAAGCTGTGTGTAACTTGGAGCTGGTGGCTGACATAGTTGGAAGGTAGTTAAAATTCATAGTTGTGTTTGGTGAATGCAACATGGCAGCAAGTTTCACTGCTCTGTGGGAAGACAGCTTTTGTTTTAGATTGTAAAATGGAATCTGGAATCTCAGCAAGAAGTTTAAGGTTTGGGGTTTTGTTGCCATTTTTTTTTTTTTCTTCCATTTCTGTACTATAACTTCAGTGTGGATATTAACTGAATGTTGTGAGAAATCCCACCATATTGGTCATGATGGCTAACATCTATTTTGAAGGATATCTGGAAGTACTTCGGTGGCTAACATTTTGGTCAGCAGATACCAAAACCAGACAAATGCTGTATAAAAGCGAAGGAAAGAAAGGATGCGCTCATTTTGTTGCTGTGCTTTCTAACTGGACTCTTCATAGTAAAGTTAGGTTTTGGTTTCGAAGAGGGTATTGGGAAGGATGGCAGATGCTAGATCTGATAGATATTTTTGGCTTTCCTCAAGGCAGGGTGCCAGCTCGGCTCCTGCTCAAGTGTCATAACAAATGATGTTTTCTCCTTTGAAGATGTTGGGAAAAGCTCTCTCCCTGCCTACCTTGCTTTCTTTACTGCAAGAGTGTGTTGCTGGCTCATGTTCAACTTGGTGTCCACCAGGACCCTCAGGTCCTTTTCTGCCAAGCTGCTTTCCAGCTGGGAGACTACCAGCATATATTGGTGCCTGGGGTTGTTCTTCCCAGGTGCAGGACTTTGCACTTCCCCTTGTTGACCATCATGAGGTTCCTGTCAATCCATTTCTTTAACCTGTCAAGGTCCCTCTGGATGGTAGCAAAACCTTCTGGTGTATTAGCCGCTCCTCCCAGTTTGGTGTCATCAGCAAGGTTGATGAGAGTACACTCTGCCCCATCATCCAGATCACTAATGAAGATGTTAAAGGGGATTGGACCCAGTATTGACCACTGGGGTACACAGTTAGTTACTAGCCTCCAAATCAACTTTGTGCCACTTATCACCACCTTCTGGACCTGGCTGTTCAGCCTATTTTCAATCCACTTGACTGCTCATCCAGCCCACACGTCATCAGCTTGTCTATGAGGATGTCAAGTGTCAAAAGCTTTTATGAAGTCCAGGTAGACAATATCCACTGCTCTCCCCTCATCTACCAGGCCAGTCATTTCATCATAGAAAATTAACTTGTAGAAGGTGGAAGGCATTTAAGCCACAGGAACCTACAAGTGAAGAAGTAACCTTTAAACTGCCCTACATATTTCACTGTTCCATAATTGGGTAGCATTGCTGCCTTAGTCTGTTCTTTAAGTGCAGGACACTACAATGTGGTTTCAACTACTTGCATTAGCTACAAATACAATCTTTCACCTTTTGTGGAACACCTGTGCTTAGATTTGTGGAAGTACAGAGCACTTGTGCTCGTGTGTGTGACTGAAACGTACTGGTGATGTCCTTTCTGTCAACTTTAAAAAAGATAAGTTAGCCCAAGAACTGACCTTGCATCTCTCCAGTTTGGTATTCGGACCCATGTAATCTCTTTATTTCGCAATTTCCTCATATATATAGAGAGAGAGAGAGAACTGGGTAACATTGAGTATCACTAAAATTCATCTTAGAGAGAAATGCAATTTTTATGAAACACTTGAATGCATGGAGAATAATTGAGGAAATGCTTATGGGGAAATCCCAGACTTCTCGAGTGCAGCATGTGGAAGGTAGCAATAAGTAAAATCTCTGGATGTGTCTTGAACTTGAATGCAAAAACCTTTAAAAGGTGTCAAGAATAATGACCTGTTTCTTCAGTGAGACAGGAATTTGCAGTTGCATATTCACATAATGCTGCAGGGCTGTATCATAATGACTATATAGAAGAGAACCTAAGGTTTCCTGACCTCTCAGTGCTTTTCTTCTTTCAGGATATTTATTAGTTTTTCTTCAGTTGTACTTATCAGCATAGGTTTTCTGCTTGCAAAAGGAAGTCTTCATAATGCCTTGTTTAAAAACAGTGTAAATGTTTTACAATATAAACTGTATGAGGTGGAAACTGGTGTCTGTTTTCTTCCATCTGAGGGTGTGTACCTAGTCCACTAATGTATTAAGTGTGTTTTTTGTCCTAACAATATATGTATTGCTGCTATGGGTAGCATTTTAAGTTATGAAAGCTGTAGTTAGTGTTACTTTTGTAATTCTGTTTATTCTAGACCTATTGCAATATACTGTTGAATAGACTGTCGTTAAAAAATACATGATCTTACCAGTGGGGATAAAATGAAATTTTCTTAAAGAAAACTACAGTATTTTAGCTTTTCATGGCTTTTTAGTACTGTATCTATGTGTTTTTAATCTGGCATTGTTTAGTATGTAAATCAAGAGGCTGGTAAAGCTGAAAATCATACGGAATTTTTAGTGAATGGAAGAACTGGAACTGATTTCAGTGTGGGCAAACTAAATCCAGATACTTCTCATTCATGTGAAACCTGGGTGATTTGGGGGGGGGGTAGTTTTTCTTAAAATATCTCAGGAAAATTTTAATTCTAAACTTTTTAAAAAAGAATTCAACATTATATCATACTCCTGATATCTGCAGTCTACTACATTGTGTTACATTGTTTTTCTTCCTGAAATAATTTGGTATAATTATGAGCCAATTATTATGTAATTTTGTCGCATTCTTATCATAAACACTTTTGTACCAATTAGCCACCCAATATAATATTGTTTCTAGATTGTTAATATTCATGAAAACAGAAAATAAACTATCGCTAAAACAGGCGCCCTAAACCTTTTTTTTTTTTTTAAAAAGTAACAAGTGTGTTCTTTAAAAAAGGAACAAGCTGCTGATTTATAAGGTAATCTATTTTGAAAGTTGGATGTTTTAAAATATTAAATGGTTTATATCTAGCACAATTCTTAAAGGTTAAACTGCAAGTGTTCTGTGTGGCACCTTTCAGGTTGAAGAATAATTTCTAAGACTTTAGAATTTATTATGTTAACACTTTTTTTTGCAAAAATATTTATTTGGAAAAGAAAGGAAAAGCATGTTCTAAGGTTTTCCTGTAGTGTCCCTCACTATTTCACCTAAATCCAGTCCTAGTCATAATTTTCTATTTGGTGTATGAATATTTTCATTCTAACTGGATTTTGAATGTATAATATGGTCTGCTGTAAGGGTTGCACGTTAGTCTTGTGAACATGAAACAAGTGCTTGATTTTATTACCATTGAATGTTTCCTAAGTTATGTGGAAATGTTCAAGACTGTCAAGTTTGTATGTAAAGTCCTAAATGATTAATTAAGTTCCTGCTGGCATTCACCCTCCTTTTTGACTGCAAAGAATATCTGGCAGATTCTGCAGGGTTTATTGGCAAATCAGTTCTCGCTAGTGTACTGTTGTACATCTTAAAAAGGGGCTAAGGGGGGGATCCCAACCCTGACCTGAAAAAATGATATGTGAAGTTAAATTTATAGTATTTATATAAGGTGGTTCTTATCTGTGTTTTTCTTACATGTGCTAAGGATCAGCTTTAACAGGAGGCATAAAGGCATCCTGTTCCTTTTTTACTCGGATATGTTTTAATATGTATATTTGAAAATTAATTGCCTTTTCCAGGTCCTTTTGAAAACAGCAGCAGTGGGGTTTGTGGTGCTGAATTTTGAATGTATAGAAATACATTCAATGGAAATGATGTTGATGTATAATGCAAAATTTCTATACTTCTATAGACAAAAATTAACTTTGAACTAAAAAAAACCCCAGAAAACCTTAAGAGTTCAGTTTTCTTTTTATAGGACTTCCAGTTTTTACAGTGGTGCTTGAAATTATAAATCCTATGCTTTATTTATGTGAATAAATATTTTGGCTAATGACAATAGAATTTGTGAGTTAGTTAAAAACAAAACAAAACAAAAAAACCCAACCAAAAGCAAAGTCTATGTGCTTGCATAGAAATGTGTATTACCAAAAACCCCAGTCAGAATGAAGGTGTCATTGAACACTCCAATTATGTAATATTTGCTAGAAATAATTGGAGACTAAACTCTACTTAAGAGGTAGTTTATTCAGTGGAGAAATGTTTATGGTTTTTAATTGAAAAGCTTTTTTTCTATTTTCCTTCCAGGTATTGCTTTGTTTTTGCTTTGGGATACCTCACTGTGTGCCAAATTACTAGAGTCTATATCTTTGATTATGGACAGTATTCTGCTGATTTTTCTGGGTAAGGAGAAAAATAATCTTTCCACCTTGTCTTCCTAAGTGATACTGTATCTGTTATTGGGGTTTTTTTTCCCCAAGTGTGTCAAACTTTGAAACTTTGGGAGAAAGCTGGGCATGTGCATGCGTATTGGCACACATACAAATATATATGTACCTATGCTTTAATAATGCAGACTGAGAATTTTGGGAACAGTTGTGTCTGTTAGAACCACGAATGTGTTATCTGCTGCCTCCTGCTCCTGTCTTGAAGGGCTTGAAGGTTTTGGTGGCTGTGGGATTTTTTTTTTTTTTTTTTTGCTTTTGCTTTTTCCCCTGAAATCTTTGTTACCACCTATGACAACATGATGAAACTTGAATTGTATCTGATGTACTTGCATGCCTGGCACAGTCTGATACAACTTTGTCAGGAAAATCTGAATGTTTTATGGAATTTAGCTTTTAGCTTCTTTCTTTTTTTGGTTTTGTGTTAGATGTTCCAGAAGGAAAAAGCTAAGGAGAGAGGTGCCTGTATGGTGGAGTAGTCACACAGCCCTTGGAAATAGAAAGTTTTGTCTATGTGTGTTCTTATTTTATATAATTAACTTAAACCTGTATTTGACTTGAGCTGTATAGGAGCAAACCAGAATTAAATAGGCAAAGTAAAAATAAACCATATTGGTGATTCTTTGTACTGCAGACGCAGAAGCGAAGCACAACATTTCTGACAAATAAGTTTGCTGCTCTGATGGTACTTTTGTTGATTTAAAGGAGAGTATGTATTTTGGAAAAAAGAGGTGGGGAGTGTTTGCTGGTCTGCTCAAAAAAAATGCATTAAATACTTTTCAGCAATACTATGAATGGCAGTGGTCTTTGTAGTTTAGTATTACCTGTCTCGTGTAGTAGAGTTGTGCTTGTTAGCCTTGTTGCTTTGCAGTCTTTATTGGTAACAGGAGTGTAGTCCAGAACCTTAACTTGCAGGCTGAAGCCGAAAGCTTTTGTATTGAAGTTCATCTTGCTGTCATTTTTAGTTGGGTCTTACCTTCTGAAACATCTTTCTACATTTACACCTACATCCAAATGTCTGCCTTCAAGCCAGATATCCAAGTTCAATTGGTAGTCAGTGGAGATCTGATCGATGTACACAGTAGAGCCTGGAGGGCATTTCAGCTGACCCACTGCTAAGTATCTATCTTAACATGAACTGGGTCACTTGCTAGATGCCCCTGACTCTATTGACTAGATCTCCACTGGGTATAATGAGAGCTTGCAACCCAGACATATGCATAAAGACACTTAAAACTAGGTTTACTGATGTTGAATTAAATTTCACCATTACAAGTGGAACTGTAATCCAAATGCTGTCCCTTCCAGTTCACTGTAGGGCCAAGGTGTACAACCTTGGCAGTGATCAAAGCTCTGAGCTGACTCTGGAAACAGTATAATTGCACTTGTTTATTGCTGCTCTCAAAACTAGTAGTAGAGCTTGAGGACATCATTGCTCAAATGCGACTGCACTGCTTTCAGATCGCAGCTGTCTTTGTGGCTCTGTTGGTTTGGCGTTAGCTCAGAGATTTCTGCTAGGTCTAAACATGTCCGAAGATTTATGAGATCTGTGCTCTGGATAGAACTGTTCTGAAGCATAGATCCAACTCTCTGTGTTTGAGCTGCCTGATTTAAACCACACTTTCATGCACCAGTTCGGGAGCTTGATGTATGCATCTCACATTAAATCTGTGGCATATATTGTATTGGCTCCCTTGAGGCCTGAGACAAAGGTTATTTCCAAAACAGGAGGAGAAGGAAAATGAACCAAAGGGTGCTATTTTCTGTCAATTTTGCCTGGTTCCAGGGGAAGAGAGTAAGTTCAAGAAAATAACAAAAGTTGCTTAATCAGCTGTTGAACCCCAGCACCAGCAAGTTTTTCCAAAGATATTGGCATGGATTCATATAGTGATTAGCCCCAAGAGAGCTTTGAGTGTCTGTTTACCTAGGTATTTCTCCTAGCATGCCATGCCCATCTGAGGTGTCCAAGCCCAGGGAATCTGCAAAAAGTTTGAAGGAAGGTATCAAAGCACTGACAGTGGAGAAAGCTGAGGACGCCTCATGCTGGAGGTGCAATTGCTTGTGCAGATCTGTGTGGTCTTGGCTTCAGCAGTAACAGATCCCAGCTGCCAGTGAGATTTCTACCACCTCCTTTGCCTTTCTGCCAGCACCTAAAAGGGATTGTTAAAATCCTGGTTCACAGCCTCACTGTTCCAAGAAGGACTCTTCCTCTTTTAGTCTCTAGATTGTTGTTCCTCAGCCAAATCCCTGATGATACTGGAACAGCCATTTGAGAAGGAAAAAAATACCAGGATCTGCTATAATAAAAATGACAGATGTATCAGCTAGAATTAATGTAAAGTCTGACCGAGCACCTCCTGGGTTCTATCCTCCTACCAGACAGGATCCATGTGGTCACATGTCCAGTTACAGAAGGAAAACCCATTATGTTCAGAATCAATTGGGGGATTTCTGCCAGCACCAGACAGGTCTACAGCTTAAATGCTAGAAAGAGATATGAGGGATTTCCTAGGCTGTCTGTTCTTGTTTAGTTTTCTTCCTTGCTGACTCTTGCCTGTCACTCTAGTCTTGATATCAGGATTTTGGGACACTGATAATATGGTAGAAAAAACTTTTTCCCTGATTGCATTTTGAGGACTGGAAATATTGTGTGCTTTGCAATAGCCATAACCTAAAAAAAAAAAAAAAAAATTTGACAGACTGAGCTATCTGGCAAAATACTGGCATAGCCCTGTCAATGAAGGAGGACTTGATGGCTCTTCGATTTGTTTTTCTGTGCCAACTTAAATATATTCTTGAAGGAAATGATGTGCCCATCCTACAGTATGATTATTTTGTTGTGGGTAAATTTTTTTGGTCTCCAGCTCAGATACTACTAGGTAAATACAGTCCCTGTTAACTTTGAAATCAGATCTCAAAAATACAAATTTCTGAATTCTGGTAGACTACTTTATGCTTTCCCCCATCCCCTCCCTCCCTCCCTCCATTTAGGAGGTTAGCAATGCTGGGATTTACATCAGTCAAAAGCTCTTAGATACTACAAAGATGGTATAATTTCTCAGTATAAAGCTGTCTCACTTAGCTAGGGAAGAATATCTCTTGAACAGTTTAAGATCTGCTCAAGTGTACCAAATTCAAAACAAACTAAACTCTGTTGGAGCCAGCATAATTGTGCTGGGTTTTTGTTTTGCCAGATATGTTTACTTGAAGCAAATAATAATTCTAGATGGAAAAATTAAGCATAGGATCAGGTGTTAGTAGAAACAGTGGAAGGTGGTCTGCAATCTAAATGATTTATAGTATTGTTCAACTTTGGTATATTTTTATTGTCCTTTGCTTACTGCTGCTGTAACTTAAAATGCATATAATTGCTCTTACTACCCTTTTTTCTGTACTCTTCCCACTGTAAAAAAAAAAAACCAAAAACTATGTTAGTGGAAAATAAATGTGAAACACTTTGGCTGTGTTTGTGGAACCTGATGCAGCAATGAAAGGCATGGTTTATCAAATACTATATCTAAGGATTAAATTATTTTCATTACGTTGAAAACTCTGTAGTGGTTTGAGGTCCAAAAACTAATCACTTTGTCCTTGCATTGAAAATCTTCCAGTTGAGAGTAATTAACCTGGACTATTAGTGTAAACTTTCCGTGATATTTACATGTGAAAGAAAATCCTGAACTTCTTTCTAAAGTATTCTTTCTTCCTTTTTTGTAACAGTCCAATGATGATAATTACACAGAAGATCACTAGTTTGGCATTTGAGATTCATGATGGTAAGATTTCTTTAAACTGTGTTTAATTTTCCATACAAAATTAAATTTAAAGAAAGTCATGAGTCAATGCATTACTTTAGTCCAGTTTGTCTTTTAGGACAAAATATATTTTTGTGTCTCAGTTGATTCTTATGATGCTTACTAATGGAAGTATCAAGAAATGTTACTCAGACACTACAAAAGCTCTGAAAATGCTTACATTGTGCAGAAGATACTACTTATCAGAAGACCAATGACACTTCTGGGGCTGGTGATCAAAGACAACTGATGTTTTTTTGGACTGGGGTATTGATCTTGAGAGTTAACTAAATAATTTCCAGAGATCACTGTTGCTGGCAGATCGGTAGAAAAAGTACATGTAATTTCAGTTGTTGAGCACCTCTTGTTTTAAAATGCTGACTGTTAATCTCCCCCTAATTTGTACCATGTATATTGATTTTTATAAAACCTTGTCTATGTTTCATTTTGTTTATTATCGCAATTACACTCACTGGTAACATATCAGTGTGAACAGGGAGATTGTCTAATTATGTTTCTGTCTTTTTTCCTGTCAGATTTATCCGTCAGATAACTGGGCCCTAGTTGCGACAAAAATGAATACTAATGTCAGCTTTTGCGGGTAGGGTGTCTAGATTTTTAGTTACTTTTAAATTCAAAGGAGTAATTTTCATTTCAAAGTTTGAAAATATCATCTGATAAACCTAGCCAATTAGCTTGAATCACTTGGAGCTACAGCTGTCAGCTGAAGATTTGGGAGTGTAGCCCCAGACACCTGGATCAAGCCACCTGTTTTTCTGATATTTCTTTAGTAACATTATGTATGGAGTTTAATAATGTTTTTCTCATATGTGTCCTAGCTTTAGTGCTGTTGGTGTTTCATTTTTTTTCCATTCTCATTAAGTTATACTGTCTAGAGAATCCTGTAGGCAACAACATTAATGGATATGAAAAGGCAGGAAAACACCTTTTTGTAAGAATTCTTGTATGAATGAAAATAAATAATGCTGGGCATATCTAGTTGGTCAAAGGAGTTGATGTCTAACTTCCAGAGAAAATATATTCAGAAGTATTAGTCTTGCAAGCTATAATCAGAGTAGAGAGTACACAAGTTAGAGGAAACAGCTTATTATAAGGAAGTAATAATTCTAGTATCAAAGATAAATGCTTCCTCTTACTATTATTTTGCTAGGGGAAAGAGCTTTTTTCAGTTTGCTGACATCATGCACAAATAGTGGAGTTGTGCTATGGGACAAGCATGTGAGTGTTCCTTGTAATCTTGAAACAAATGTTTCATTTAGCTCTATTTTTAAGTTTCATCACAAAGTAAACTAGATTTTTTTTTCCTACTTTAATTCAGATAATTTGTATTTTCCTCATAAGCCCATCTTATTTTCTGTCTGAATTCCTTGTAGATATCATTGAATTATGAGTATCAATCTTGCAGTTTTGTTCCTTGTTGACTTCATATCAGAGATCCTCTAGAGCCTTTGTCGGCATGTGGGGTGTAGCTGATAATATATTGGAAATTTTTTTTTTCTGGTTGCATTTGCAGTTTAGCAGAGTCCTTGACTTGGGTTGGATGATCACCATTGCTGGGAGCACAGTGTGAGCAAGACTTTCAAAAGTTGATGTGACCATTGTGAATCCAGGAGCAACTGCTAGTTTGGTGTCAGGAGATGCTAAGAAAAGATATACAGGGGAAACTGAGATTGTATTAAAGCAATTATTTTTAACCATAGACAACTTAAAAGGGGTCTATCATGAGAAATTAATGAAAACAAGCCTGCTGTCAATGGGCTTTTGTTCACTGTACAAAGGTCCATGCTTCCACTGAAAATACTTTAAGAGGTAGACTGATGGAGGAGGAAATAGTGTTGAAAATCAGTTTATTAAGTAATTAATGGCACTCTGAGCCTCTAGTCACAACAGCTTGGCTATATTAATCATCAATTACTTTATTCCCCCCCCCCCCATTTTTTACCAGTATGTCCAAAGAAACATAATGAAAATAAACAGCTGAAAGAAATGCCTTGGTGTGTTGGAAGATGTAATCATGAACGCTGCTCACTCATGCTGCATATTAAAGAGTCTGTCTAGCTAAGTGGATATGCTTGATTTTAAGTTGAACACTAGCATGGAATTCCATAAAAAAATAACAGGTATTCCTATAACTGTTACAATCCTGTGCCACTTACTGTGGGCTTTTTTTTAAGTAGGAAAATTGTATGCAAGTTGCATAGGATTAATTTAAGCTTGCTATATAATACCGACTTTTCAGAAGGTTGCATCAATCACAGATTTACACCTGAGTAAATTTGGAATATGCTTTTGGTGTACTCTGATTTAAGTTTTGAACTTAAGCCCTTGATAGTTCTTGCCTTGTTACAGTTTTTTGTTACTCAAATGAGCACTGCCAAAAACGAGTAGTCAGTATGTTAAGATTTGCTTCGTATTTCCTGCTGATTATCTTTGGCATCACACATCTATGTGCTAAAGGCAGAAAAGTTTTTACATGATTTGGAGACTGCTTGTGTCCATATTTATTATACAGCAAGATTTAGATTTATTTATTCAACACTTTAGGCTAGAGATAGACTTAAGGGAGAAAAGCAGGTTTTTGTACTTAAGATCCTATATTCCGGAGTACCTTTTCTTCATCAAATTTAAAACTAGCATATTTTGGAAAAGGAAAGGTGCATTGCAGTTATTCTAGAAGCAGGGGGCTTGTCTACAGGTACAGTTTAGAAGGGCTATTAAATGGAGGATTGTACTTGCATGAGAAATTTCTAGCCAAGAGATGGTGGCAAGTAGAGAAGCTTTTGCAATTATAGTTGTAAGGTACTAAAAGTAAAGTGGGAGAGAGGAAGAGGGATGCTGTGACTGCTTAACTCTGTACCTTGCGATGAGTTCATTCGGTGTTCTCTCTTTTTTGCATATAACCCACTCATCCCCACAGAGCCTCACTCATTTTATTGCAATTCTGTATGAGATCAGGGATCTTTACAGGAAAGACCCATATCCAAATCTAACCTCACTAATCTGTGTGCACTTTGGCAGCTTGTTTTTAATTGTAGTGCTTAATGAATCTTAAACAAAAAGTCTCCTCAAATGTTTATATTCATAACCTATTAAAGTTCTGGAGCTCACAGTATATTTTCAAATCTTCAGGAGATTCAGCCAGCAAAACTAGGGAACGTTAGACTTGATGTTTGATATTTAAAAGGGAAGAAAAAATCCTCACAGCTTCTTCCAACCTTGTTCTTATTTCTTTCTCTAATTTAAACTAAATAATACATAAAACTTTAAAAGAAAAAAAAGTAATTGTTTAAATGCAATACTCATCTACTAAACATGAAATCTAATTCTTCCAAATTATTTCTTCATACTACTATGTTGTACTTGTCCATAAAAATATGTGGCAAGAAACGGTATAGGTAAGAAACGAGAACCATAACACTCTTGTTCTGTCAGATGCTTCTTGGTTCCCAGGGGCTTCTCTCACATGCTTTCTGACCACAAAAAAATAAACTCTTTGTTCCTGTGTGTGCCCTTCTACCATCCCTTATGCCTTGGGTTTCAGCTCTGTAGTTGGTAGTTTTTAAATGTGCTTTTCCTGGAATGCTGCTTTTTTTTTTTTTTTCCTAATTATTATTTCCTCCTATATATCTGGCACTCTCCATTTTTTTAAAGCAATAGAGTAGACATTGATGCTGATCTGGTAAGGCACTGCATTTACTGTGACAACTAAAAAGAGATAGAGTACAGTGAATATGCAATTTGAAGGGGTTTTGTTTTGTTTAGTTTTTTAAATTAGAAAGTAAATTTCTTATTGGTTTGCAGCTAATAAGCAATCCCATCCGAACTGCAGTACCTGCTATTATGTTAGTAGTAGTGTTTTGTTAGCTGTTCCTGACCAATGTAATAGTGTGAGAAGTATTGAAGAATGTTTCTTGATTTAGTTGATATAAACATTTCTTCTGTGTTTTCAGTTAACTAGATTCTTTGCCTTTTACTTTTCTCAAAGGCAAATAATTCCCATATTCAGCAGAAAGACACTACATCTTTCTAAAGGCTTGCAGACAACTTTAGTATTGGTCTGCTCTGCCCTGAAGCACGGAAATGTGGATGTACTGACGCGTTGAACAGCTTATGTATTTCTGTACATTAGATGTGATATTTCATATTTATTTTAAATAAATACCTACAAAACCAGAACGGAATTACCAGGCTGAATTGCTGATTGTCACAATGTGACCCCATGGTAAAAGGGATTATACTGTGTTTTGGCCAACTTACTTTTGTGATTAAGTGATAATTTTTTTTGTTGTAGTGAGAGGTGGTCAGTTAAGAATGTTGTTATGTTTATGAAAATAGCCTTGTAGCTATCAGTGTGCTTTTCTGATTTCAGATAGGTCTTTGATTATTATTATGTCTTTTAAAAAGTGTATTTGGATGGTTGCTGTTGCGAAAGTAAGCAAGAGAAAATTGAACAGGTCTTGAGACAGAGAAATGTGCCTTTATATATGTAGAACTAAATATTCTTAAGGATTTTTGGTAGGTCATCATGACCCAGTTCCATTTTAAAATGCTGGTATTACATCAAAAAAGTTGCAGCTGTTTAACCAAGAATATTGTTTTCTAATTCATCTGTTAATTATGCCAGTGAAACTTCCATGATGTGGTGGTGGGGGTGTGGTGTTTTGGGGGTTTGGTTGGGGTTTTTTTGGTAACTTGATGCTTTCTTCTTATGTCTAGGAGTTTCTTTTAATGCTCTCTCTTCAATTGTCTCTTGATCTATATTTATATATTTTACTTATTTTTAAAGTGCTCCCTCTTGTGTTAGTGACAGCATGGTCATTATTGTTTCAGTATCAGTTACCAAATCACTTTCATTGCAGTACAAGTTATTAGTGTTTAAAGGAATTATATTGTATTTTTCTCCCCCTAAGTCTTCAAGTGTTGTTCTGGGCTACGTTTGCTTGCATGACTCTCTGAGTATCAAGACTTCCGATTTTTCTTGCTTTTTGTAGTTTCTTTGCCATTTTTCTCAGCTGGCATCTGTGTCTGTTTTTTTTGCTGCCAATGTTCTGGTAACAACTAAAACTGTTATTGTCTGTCTGTCTTCTTCAGATCTTGAAATATTTTAATAACAGCATGCATTTGGGCACAGCTGGTGATCCATTTCAGAACCTCATATTAAAATTTACTCTAATTACACCAGAGCCTGTGATATGATCTCCATGTTTAAGTATTATTAATGTAATGTGTCTAAGCATTATTAATGAGTTAATGATTAGCCAGGTTTCATGCAAATACAAAGGTGGATATATTCAAGCAGATTAACCACAAAGCTGGGGTGGTGCTGTGATATGATTGTAAACATTGTATTGTCATAGTGGGAGCATGGTATTAGTGATAATATGCCTTAATAAAGCCTATATGGTGGGATATTAGTGTGTACCTAAAGATGTTGATTTTGTTACCATTAGGATGTGATCTCCTGAGGAGGAATGAAAAGATGCAACTTCCTCATGATGTAGGCCACTGGGGCTAAATTTTGCTACTTTATGATTTACAAAATTCTTTTACCAAGGAAGGAATGTAGGAATATTTCCTACTTTACAAATGAGAAAACTGAGTTATAGTTGCTGAGTGACCAAATGATCTTCTATAGAATTACCTATTTTCATAAAGCACGTTGGGATTTCATATCTATTTTCATATGTACCTCTACTCTTTCATCAAACTTGGTTAGAAATTGGCTGTTGGGCTTAGGCATTCCTAGGGAGGAAGATAATTGAAGTGGGATTCCATAAACTTCATTTCCTTTAGGAAGCTATCCTCATAAAAATAATTTTTTTAGTGCTTGCAATGGCAAAGAAAACTTGCAAATGTGAATAGCAGGGAATGAATGCATGTGCTAACGTCTGAACCAGTGGAGAGGCTGCAGAAGGAGCTGAAGCAGTCATTTTGGCAAGCAGTGCTGGCTGGTATAAACCAGGGCTGTCTGAAGGAAGGAGCTCTGCTTCTTCTGTGCCCCTGAGTTAGTGTATTTTATAATAATTTAAAGTGGTGAAGGTCATATTTTTTACTTTCCTTGTTTATGGGATATTGTGGTTTAACCCCAGCCGGCAACTAAGTGCCACGCAGCCGCTCACTTATCTCCCTCACAGTGGGATGGGGAGAGAATCAGAAGGGTAAAAGTGAGAAAACTCATGGGTTGAGATAAAGACAGTTTAACAGGTAAAGCAAAAGCTGCACATGCAAGCAAAGCAAAACAAGGAATTCATTCACTGCTTCCCATGGGCAGGCAGGTGTTCAGCCATCTCCAGGAAAGCAGGGCTCCATTGCAATGGTTACTTGGGAAGACAAACGCCATCACTCCAAATGTCCCCCCTTCCTTCTTCCCCCAGCTTTATATGCTGAGCATGACATCATACGGTGTGGGATATCCCTTGGGTCAGTTGGGGTCAGCTGTCCCGGCTGTGTCCCCTCCCAACTCCTTGTGCCCCCCCCAGCCTGCTCACTGGTGGGGTGGGGGGATAAGCAGAAAAGGCCTTGGCTCTGTGGGAGCACTGCTCAGCAATAACTAAAACATCTCGGCATTGTCAACACTGTTTCCAGCACAAATCCAAAACATAGCCCCATACTAGCTACTGTGGAGAAAATTAACTCTATCCCAGCCAAAACCAGCACATGGGAGTACAAATTTTGAAGCCTGTTTTTCAGGGGTAGGCCACCAGCATTTCATAAAGCGCCATGTATGACAAGAAGGTAAATTAGTCTTGCTGATGGACTTAGACTTGGCTTGTCCCCTTCTCCTAGCAGGGGTTAGGACTTCTCCTTAGTGCTCATGAAAAAGACTTGAGCACCCTTTACTGTTGTGCCTGCTTCACTGGATCTTGTTTACAATCTTTACTTGAAGCATGAAGGTGGTCTTGAAGCGCGCCTTAAGTTTTGAAGTGCTTAAATCTATCTTGGACTGTGTTCATACTGTAAAGTGCAATGACTAGTGTAATGTCCCTGGGTTGCTGCAATGTTGAAACGGGTTTGGGGCTTGTCCAATTTCCAGGACTGGGAATAAAGGGTTTTAAAACCTGCAGACTTTGAAATTTTAACCAATGTAGGGGAATTGTATTTGTCAACACTTATTACAAGCCTTCTTAATGCTTCCCTGAAATCCATGTGATTTCAGGTTTAGGCACTGTTGGATATAACTGAGGATACCACAGTTTGTAATTTTGTCAACGTTAAGAATTGTTTGATCCAACTCCAGCAAAAATGTTGTGTGACATAATACCTCTGAAATTACTTGAGGACTTAAGAAATTACATTGCAGCATGAGGCTTGTTCTACTGAGTAAAGAAACTGCTAGTTAATGTGTGGGGGTTTAGCTTTTCTTTATTTTTCCTTTTTCCCGTCATCTTCCCTAGGAATGTTTCGGAAAAATGAAGATTTGACTCCATCACAAAGGTGTTTGGCTGTAAGGTAGGCTTTCAGACATCTCAGAGTCTACTTTTGGGGGTGGGGAGAAGCTGGTGTTTTGTATGCTTTATTAATAGTATCTGGAACTGCTACAGTTCACATTCAAGACAGAGTGTACAAACTCATGTAAAATAGATCTATGCTTTTTGTATTTGTAGCCTAATTCATACATCTGTTCTACTGGAAAATGTCACTAGAAGTAGGTTTTATACTTATTTGAGAAAACCATTGTAAGTTCTATGCAATCTATACAAATTAATGCCATATCAGACAGGAGACTAGTTAACATTTAGTACACATATAAAGTAGCTGGTGAAGGAACATGCTTGTTTAATTGTTTTTCAGTATTTAACTTACCTTTTGTACTTTCTTTAGTCAGGAGACTTGAAAATAATATGTTGTCCTGGGCAAAACCAGTCTTTACTTGAGGCATTTTCCTTAATTGAAATTATTACTAGTTAGCACAAACCTTTGTTTACTGATTCAGTTATTGAGGGGAAAAAAGAAGACATAAGCAGTTGAACAAACACTTAGGGAAACACCCTTCCTTCTCCTTCCCCAGGCTCAGCTTCAGTCAAACACTTCTACTGGGCAAGGAGAGAGTCGCCAGAGTTCAGGAGATGTGTCTGAAAATGCTCAGTATGGATTGAAAAGAAATACTATTTGTATAATGTTTTAAGCCGTGATTACAAAAGACACACAAACTGGTTTTCTTCATGTGTTTTTTACCACAGTTAGAGTAAGCAATAATATGGAGTATGACTTTTCCTACTGTGGAAATTCTGTAGAACTACACATGCCATCTCACAAGTTGCTTGTCTTTGAATTACAGACGCATGCCAAGTCTACTGGAGTATTTAAGTTACAACTGTAATTTCATGGGTATCCTGGCAGGCCCGTTATGCTCTTACAAAGACTATATTACTTTCATTGAAGGCAGATCATACCAACTGCAACAGTCTGAAGCAAATGGGAAGGAAGATACAAAATATGAACAAACGGATCCTTCTCCAAATGTAAGATGTATGACTCTTGCAGTGCTGATGCTTACGTAATCATTGCATGAAAAGCTTGGTTTGCACTGATCATTTACAGGCATAACTTTTGAGCTGTATCTGGAGTTCATTCGTCAACAGTATAGTTCCCTGTTCAAAAAGTTAAATACTTATTTTTTTTAAGGCAGGTTTTCTCCATGGTTTTCAGTCTGGATCTTGTGGATAAAAGCAGATTAAATTGGAGCTTCCTAACAAGCTTATATGGTAAAAAGCTGTCTTTAAATTAAAACAGTTCATGCGTGTTTTCTTCAAAGCATATACTCTGCAAAAAAAAAAAAGTCCTGGTAAGGATGAAGTGCACATTTTGTCATTTGAAAGCTGATGAGACTTAAAAGTTCCAGCAAGGTTTCATGAACATTCTCAAATTCTACTGTTTTTCAATGTCTTTTTGCAGCAAGTAGAAAACATTTATATGTTGTAAATTGAAAAACACTCATAGAAGTAGTGTGTTTTTCTTGCTTCCATTCATGTAGAGAGGTATTAAAGATGTATTTTGATCTGAAGGTGTAGTAGATGTACTACTCGTAACACTATGGCCAGTAATCCATACAAGATATTTCTTTTTTCTCTTTGTTCTCTTATTGGAAAAGAGACCAAATACATACAGAAGAAAGTCCAGTTGATCATGCCTTACAAGAGAGATGGTATGGCCTGAATTATAATCAAAAGCTCCCAAAGCTTGTTACTTTGAAAATTTAATCCAGTTAGTTTAATGCTCAGGGTACTGAATCTTATCTTTTCATTCTTTTCATATTCTCAAATAGGAGTGTATCAGACTTTTAAATTTGTGTGTGCCTAAGATAATATTACCACACGTAAAAGCAGAATTATGGAGTCAACTGGAACACTTCAGATAAACGGCTTTCGCTAATTCCGGTGCCAATTACCTGTTTTCTGCTTATCTTGTGGACCACCAACTGTTACTGGAGCAGAGCAAGGCATTCCCACGTGTGGCTACCTGTCTTGTCGTCCTATCTAGAGGTTACCATCCCCATAGCTAGGCTAACAGGGAGGCTTCCCAATCAGTTGTCATCTCCAACCACTTCCATCCTTCGAGTGTGGATGAGGACTCTGCATGTTCCATTCCACCCGTCTTGTGTGGTTGTAGTAACTTGCACCACAGGAATGTAAACTCGTGGCTGGAGGAGGATAACACTTTAAACTGCTCCACATGTTGACAAGGCACATAAGCTCATAGAAGTGTGCTGTGGAGCAAGTAGTTAGGAAAGGCAAAAGACACAGGAAAATTCCTTGCATAGTTTGGCACCTCATAGTCTGTAGTCTGCATGAATGTGTTGTATTGACAATGTTGCCAACACTACTTTTGTTTTTAAACATTGTTTTGGCTCAGTAAAGGCATCACATCTTATGTACTAAAAGCCTATTTCTGAAAAAAAATATTATGTAGTAAAATTATTGCAAATAAATGGAACTAACCAAGTCTGCCAGTATCATTACTTCTGGACATGCATCTACTGATTGCCTGGTAGGACTTTCTAGCTTTTTACCACATAATCTTGCTAGTAATCTGAATAAAGTCAATAGAAATAAATGTAAACCTATGATGGATTCTTCTTTCAGGTAAGCGGTTTTCCTTAAAATGAATTGCTCTTAAGATGCTTGAAACTTTTCGCAATTTATGCTGCATTAGCTTTTGACATAAAAATAAAGAGAAGCTGTCTATGCTGTTGATACTTCATCTCCCAACTGGTGTTAGAGAAATCTGGCTGCATTTTATAACACCAGCAAGTATTGTGTGCTTTTGGAAATATATCTATGATACAGTTTTACTGCATTTGCTGCATCAGTTAAAATATTCATTGTCTTGTTCTAGAAGAATATTTAAATACCATTAACTTCATATTAATACTTTAAATTTGTTCCTTGGTTCTCATGTTGTTATTTCAAGAATAAATTGTTAGGTAACTCCAAAAGTGAAATGTAATGGGGATCAGCAAATGTTAATGTAGTAAATGAAAAAAAAAAAAATCCTTCAGCTGAGATACAGTAAGTTTCATTTCTTCTTAAATATAATTACATAACCACAGTAGTACATGTCAGCCTCCTCCTCTATACTGTGTGTTGACTGCATGATGTTAACTTGGTTTAGTATATTTGCTGTGTTCATTGCATGTTAAAGGAATCAAATCAACATATTAAAACTTATTTCTTAAATCCCTCCTATTGTCCCTTTTTGCAAGCTATCAATTGTTGGTGCTCAAAGTGGTGTCAACTCTCAGAAATTAATAATCTGTCTTTGTAAGTTTCTTTTTATTATGGCTACCCTTAAAATACAAGATTCCTGTCAGCAGATATCTTCTTTCTTGCTTATTATGCCAACCTTTCCTATAAGTTAAAGTTCTTCCTTAATTATGTATAATTTTTACCTAAGGTTCTAACCTCCGCAAAATAATATGCTTTAATATAGTTCAATATTATATCAAGCTCCTTACTGATTCTTTATCAACCAGGAGCAAGTTGATTCAAATAAAAGTTTTAAAGATCCTTTTCTACTTTTTGTATATTTTTTATATATATTATACATGTTTATACAGTAATATATTTATAAAATTCCTGAGCTCAGTGTTTTACCTTTATTGCTTCAATTAGAAAGCTGTTCCTGAACTCCTTTCTATGATTAGGTGTCTAGCTTTCAACCTAACTATATTCCTATCTAATTTATGCACATTTGGTTTTGTCCTGGCACTGTCTTTTAGCTTCCCAGTGTTGACCGTATTTGATATTTTTATACAGGTATGCCCAGTTTTTGTTCATCAAAACTAAATGATCCAGGCCTTTCTACCTTTTTGTTGTAAAATAAATTGTATATTCTACTTCATATGAGGTCAAAGTTATCCTGCAGCTTATGGTCTTTTAATTCCTTAACGGAACAGTTATTTTGATATGTTGAAAACTTTAAAGAGTGAATTAAATTAAACTTCAGGCTTTTAAATTAATTAGTTCATCTTTGTAAAAACTGACCAACCCTCCTGTGAATGTGCAATCCAGTGATTACTCATGCCTTGGCTAAGAAGCTTATATCAAGAACCTAGTTAATTAAGCAATAGGAAGTCAATTAATGTTTTACCAAATGCTTTTCTATAGGTAGTTGAACTATAGATTATTTTGGTGTCAGGTGGGGACTTTTATTTCTGTGTAAATGTGTTTAAAACTTGAGTGCTATAAATAAGCCTCAGGCTGTAGTTTAATAATCTATTTAGGCCCACCAAAGTATAAATACTTGCTGAATTATGGTAGGTCCTGGCTGTGGGTTCTGGGTCCTCTGCTTATCCTAGCAGTGCTAACATGCATTGCACTTCATTGTGGTCTGATTCAGATAATTTGATCCAGCCTAAAACTAACTTTTCATTAAAAAAAAGGGGGAAGGGGGGCACCCCCCCAAACAACACACCACCACCCCCAATAAAAACCCCCAACCCCCACCCCCCCAAAAAAACCCAAACCAAAACACCAAAAGTGTAGTTTTACACCTGGTTTGTTTTTTCTGATCTGACTCACTAGAAGGAAAAAGAGCGAAAACTTGCAGCCAAGGTGAGGAGACAAGGCAGGACTGCTTCTTTGCATTGCAGCCTGTGTTTGGATTGTCCTTCAGAAACTCTGCTTAAACCAATCCTGAAACTGCAGCTCCCAGTCTTTGTAGAGGCAGGAAGTTATCTCCACCACTGTTTGCTAATATCCCTGATACTGATCGCTATAAGTGGTATCGGAATGCTTGATCAGGGTTCTGGGATTTATAATTATGAGTGAAGTAGTATAATTAAAAAAAAAAAAAAAGTCATGCTGTTTCTGGCTGTAGTTATGCTTGTCCCTGCACCTAAATGTTGCTGCTAAAAACAATTGTAGAAATACATCATTTAAAAAAGTACAATTTATGGCAGAGCCCTGTGTAAGTTAATTTTTTTTTTCTTAAGATAAATTTTGTTGAAACTCTGCTTTTCCTTAAAAGAAGGGCTTTTACCTCCACAATTTAGTTAAAAACCTTCAAAGAGGTACTAAGCCTATTTTGGGTTGAATAGGCAGATTAATGATTTCTGTTTACCAATAGAAAAACTGGTAAATAGTGGCAGTGGCAAAAAGCAGGCCTTTAAACCGAGATAACATTACTTATAAGTTGCCAAAACATATTTTGAGACTTTGTAGAGATCTTCAGATGGAAAACATCTATTTTATATGTTTATGCTTCTATTTTAAGTTGCATGTTAATGTTACCAGCCTATAAGTACTGTTTCTCATGCTAAATTGAACACGACTTTTAATTATGGCTTAGACTTTGAAGTCAAATCCTTGCAACTGTCTTCAGAACTTTGGGGTGATGCCTTCTGGTATTTACAAATATCTAACTTTTGCATGTATCAGATATTGCATACCAAAATTGAAGATTCATCAGTGTTAATAATAACTGATTTTATGAACATTCATTTCTGGTTAAATTCCTGAAGAAGTTAAGCTAACTGAACTTTCCCTCTGCTCTGGCAAAGAGAGAGATGGATTAATAGGTGCTAGAAAAACAAAGGAGCACTTTTAGAAAGTTAATGCCCTTTACTGTGAACTCTTGTAATAGAGTAAAATATTAAAATGAAGTTTATTAGAAAGCAAGTAGAAATAAGTAATTAAACACCAGCCTTAGCTGTTAATAGGTAGTTGCCTTCTGAATTATCCAGCTGGTTTGTTTAATTAGCTGGGTTTTCTGTTCGTCTCTGAAATACCTTCTGAGATGAGCCACTTGAAATATGCAATGTCCAAAGTTACCCTCACCATTTTACAGCTTTTTCGAGACTAATTTCTTATCAGTTGTACCACCTCTTACATCTGGGTGAATCTTTGATACTGTGTATCCTGCAGAAATCTGTGTTTTCAGTTGGGCACTTAATGTTCCATTCTGCATCATGGAACAGAATTACTCTTTATTTTGGAACTAGGTTTGTGGAGCTGCACTGTAATTGAAGCAGGACATTATCTTTAAAAGTTTGGGTGGGTATACTGAAAGCAGGATGGACAGAAAAAGGATTCTGGCTGTCTTTTTGTTCCGATGCTTCAAAGAAAAGGAGCTAGATTGGTTATCTTCTTGCCAAGTTTAGTGTCTGTATAATTGTAATGTAAATTAAAACTAATGTTTAAATATTGAGATTACTTACAATCAAAACTTGAAAATTACATTTAAATGAACTAGCTCTCAAACTTCTTTAACCAAGTACTCTAGGTGCTTGGTTAGTGTGTGTTACTTCAGGAACTTGCACAGAACATGGTATCTGCCCTTGGGATGTGGATCAGACTAGTGACTTAGTCATTCATTATTGCTCTGTGTATCTTATAATAGAACCTTACAAATGTTTTCCTAAAAATACATACTCTTTAGTGTGGTGGTTATAGCAAAACTGAATTTTGAGAAAATAGGAGTCCCGGTCATACCTTAACAATGTTTTTTTACATGTCTGTGAGTGTATTTGACCCCTTTATAGCTTAATCACTCTAGTTGGGAAAACAGGTCTGTATAGAACTGAGGTATTTTGGCTGAAAACTCAAATTATTTTGGTAGTTTAGTTGGTTTAGAATTTGGATACTGTAATAATCTAACAGAGATGATTGGTATATTGAGTTGGGCAGCAATTGAACACCTGCATTATGACAAAGATTACCAAAAATTAACTGAAGCTTCGCCCTTGTCTTTGGAATCTCTACAATAATTGTACTCATCTTGTCCTAGATTATATGCTTTGTGCTGTGATGTCTTAACAACTTACTTGCTTCGGTAACTTGACAATGAAATAATTAAAAAAATGCAGTTGCAAAAGTTGTTCCCATTATTGCAAGGGTTTTTAGAGGCTCACTGTAGTCAGATTGGATTTGCTGTGTTTGCCAGAAGAAGTGGTGCTCACAACTTAAGATAACAATATTCCCTGAGCCTCTATAAAATGTTACCAACTATTTTAAAGTTGGTAGTATATATTATTGGAAAATTGACATACATATATACACATCTGTTTAAGGAAGGAAGATTATAACTTGCCTTTGTTTCCAAAAAATTAACAAAAAATGAAGCTTACAAAGTCTCCCATCTTAAACTTTTCAGATAGCCGTGGCACAGAAACTCCTAATCTGTGGACTGTCCTTACTCTTCCACATGACTATTACAAAAACTTTGCCTGTGGAATACAACATTGATGATAACTTCAGAGCTACAGCGTCATGGCCTATAAGGTTTTTCTACCTATATGTGTCTCTTATGGCTGCCAGACCCAAGTATTATTTTGCGTGGACTTTAGGTAAGTATATATATTTAAAAAAAAAAAAAAAAAAGAAAAGCCTATGTATTGAGTTTCATTTGAGATGCTGCATACTAAGCATGTATTAAAAAGTGACAGTGCCCTCTTGAGGCCTTAGGTAAACATTATTACATTTAAGTATTATTAGGTATTGTCAAATGAATGTTTTGAGAAACAAAATTTGCCATAAATCTAAGCACAGTGTTGTGACTGTTGCAAATGAGATCATGGTCTCCTGAACAAATCTGAGTGAAACACAAGGTTTTTTGGAAAGTGATAGTGTTTTAATGAGCAATGACTTGTTTTTTAAAAATTGTAGTAAATCTATGCAACAATCCCTGATTTTTTTTGTTTGTTTGTTTGTTTGTTTTTGATACCTTGATTTTGCCATACCTGAAAAGTTATTCTAAGCCTCTTTCTGTGGTAAGTTATCAGGAATTTGCTTGATGTTATTCAAGTATGAAGGAAAAATTAATCTATTGTAATTCAGATACATCATAGTGTTGTTAATAGTAGATGGCATTCACAGTAGTATTTTCAGAATTTGATGGGTGAAGCTTCAGTTTTAGTCTTTGTTCTAATGATCAACAGGGTAACACCCATGGTCACTGATTTAAGACACTGAATAGATTATATAGTTTAAAGAACATTTTGCTTTTAATTTCACGTTATTTTAAAAAAACAAAAACCAACACATACAACAACAGCAAAATGCTGTATTTATGTAAGCTGACATCTTGGAAGTGGCTCACAAAACAGATTTCGTCAGCTTCCTCCTCCTCTCTGGTTTTACATATTTGTTTCATAATTCTTTTGAGAGAGAATCTGTGGGAAACAAT
This sequence comes from Haliaeetus leucocephalus, assembly GCF_000737465.1. Taxonomy (NCBI): domain Eukaryota; kingdom Metazoa; phylum Chordata; class Aves; order Accipitriformes; family Accipitridae; genus Haliaeetus; species Haliaeetus leucocephalus. Next base: position 6,387,769 of record NW_010972653.1, read on the forward strand.
GCAATAAAGAAAGCTTTAGTGTAGCAGAGCAGCATGACTCATTTACAGCTGCTGGTTTCATTCCTGATCAATGAATGAAGTGCTTTCAGCTTGTCTGGATATAGTAATTCTGGGGCTTGTTGTGGAATGAAATAATTTTGAATATTGTGCTCTTACACACCAGTATCATCATCCGTAAAGAGTAGGAGTCATCTGAAAAATGAATAATCTTCATTGGTTTTTTTTTTCTCTGTAATACTTCAGATGGATTTCTCCTTATGTGCTGGCTAGCAGTGTAGAGCTAGCATTCCTTTGGTAAAATACTGAAGAAAATAAACTTTTAATTTGCTAAATAGCTTTTTTTTTTTTAATGTCTTCCTTCTACTTTACCTCATCTAAACTTCTAATGGTATGAGTAGAATGTGAGGGGGGCCTTAACAGATTTACTGGATATTATGCTTTTGAGTTATACATTACTATACACTTAGGGAAAAAAAAATCTGTTCATAAAATGAATTACTTTAAGATGAATACTTACTAAAATGCTAGCTAATAAAATGATCACTTACTCTAGCTGTAGTCTTTGTACTCTAGCTAGCAAGAGATTATGGAGTTCGTGTCTTCAGCTGTTTCTGAGCATAAAATCATTGTCTAATGTTTGAACTTGACATCAGTGATATCAGATATATGGCAGCAAATGTTGTTGCTTCCAAAGATGTTTTTTAAAAGTGTTTTTGATGAGGAAATAAAAATATTATAAATTACCCTATATTAAATCAAATGTCACAAAGCCCTCTTCCTTGCTGGTAGATGACTGGAGAAACTGAATTTCAGGAAAGGAACTGTTTGAGTGTTTGAGTCAACTGTTTCTTTTACTTTCCAAATATACTGCATTAATACCTTGAAAAAGTTGTTGAGAAGAAAGGAAAATGCAAAAGATACTGATTTATGTTAAATGTCACAATTGTATAAAGTAAATTCTTTTTAATACGGTAATACAAACTGAGCAATTTCTCTTGCCTTTGCTAGTTATAATTTAAAAGGTGACAGTCTAATTACAGTGCTTTAGATGAATTTTGAGCTAACAGAGAGGGCTCATGCCCTGTAACTAGAAGACTAGATCTGTATTGCTTCTGCAGAGCCTTTTGCTTACTTTGCTTCTGATTTCTCAGGACTCCTTTGAACTGAGAGACGAGCTGGTATTCTTCTCCCCATGGTCACTTATTTATCCACGGAAGTGGATACATGGTTGGTTTCATGCCTTGTGGATGTGTGTCCATGTTTTGGTGCATGCAACCAAGTCTCTGGCTCAACAGAAGCAATATTTGGAAAAAAACTTGTTTCCTTGTACATGGCCATCCTAATCTGAGAAGTACAGCTGAGGGAATTTTAGTGTCTGAGCTAACAAAGCTAAGGCAAAGGCAATGACTGAAAGTGACAGGCAGTGTTCAGACTGAGTTCCCTTGTATTTTCCTGCATAGTCCAGATGATGGAATCGGCTTTTTCTCACAGGGAAAAATATTGTTTGCTTTGAACTATTTGACCTTTGACATGCATTATAAACACTTAACATTCAGAAGTGTTGTTAACAGAGGCCTTATGCCATTAGTGGAAGTCTAACAAACTCTGCATCACTTGGTAAATTACTGTTCTCTTCTATTAGGTTTGCGCTGCTCTGTGTGTGGTGCTGTGAATGTGCACCTGCTCAAAGTGAATCATACCATTTTATCTTTGTGCTTTAAACATCACTGTTGCTGCATAAGGAAGCCCAGAGACATGCATCTGAGTGTTGAGCTGCTATCTCAAATCTTTACAACCAGCCACTGTTTCATAGTCTTGATGCATCTCATCGAGTTTGTTTTTCTGTCAAATTGCTCAAGCAAGTCTAAGTAGGTGGTATGAGAGAGAGGGGACATCTGTGCTGTGAAGTAGATAGTGCTACCTTTCATTCTTTTGCTTTTGTACAAGTTTTTGAATTGAAAGCCAGTGTGTTGCTTGGATTATTTTCTGTTTGTTCAAGTGTATAATACAGTGGTCCTCAGTATTTAAAAAAAACAAACAAACGTAGCCTTTAAAATGTGATAAACAGTTTGGACAAACTACGTTGTGTGATGCACAATTTGTAACATGTGCAGTTTATAATGAATTTGTTTCTTTTTGTTTCATTGCAGCAGATGCAATTAATAACGCAGCAGGGTTTGGGTTTAGAGGCTACGATAAAAATGGAGTTACACGTTGGGATCTAATATCAAATCTGAGAATCCAGCAAATAGAGGTTTGTTTCTGGCTCTTTCAAATAAAATACTTGCCCATGTAGGTAGTTGCTTGTAATTTCAGTAACTTTTCCTACACATTTTGTACCTCAAGATAGTGAGTATGTTCTAAGTCAAAAATGATGTGTTCACACCCTTAGGAAAGGGTGGAAAATAGTCTGTTTTGAATATGTTCTACCTGTCAGCTGACTTCCAAAATATTTTGTGGTTAACTAGTTGAGTAAATACCTTATTCAACTCATCACTTATAACTTATGTGTTAGAATTTTGAAATATTTTGTAACACTTTACAATTACAGAAATAATTAGTTTGTTTTCCTTTACAGTTTTCCACAAGTTTCAAGATGTTTCTTGATAACTGGAATATCCAAACAGCTCTTTGGCTTAAAAGGTATTTATTTCTTTAAGGAAAGCTTTTCTCTGCTGAAGTTTCTTAGATATTTCTGTGAAGATAGTTCAACATCTAAAGCTAAACCCCACAAAACATCAGTTATTTAGCAACTGCATGGGGCATTTTTCTTGTAATACTTGAATTAAAGCCTCTGAACTTAGGACTTCTCTGTTAGTGTAAACTATCAGGTTATGAGAGGAACTTTTTCTTCACTGGTCATAGGGAACCTAAAACTATTAATCTGTAGAGGCGTCTTTTTTCTTTTTTTTTTCTCTCTTAGCATTCAAAGCAGTGTATGTTGCTGAGAGCAGCAGGCAAAATGTACATCTTGGCCTGCGTTACTTTTACCCACACAGTGATGCAGGAACTTACATACATTCTGTGAGAGAACTTTTCTGCGCTCCTTCCATAATGAGTGCATGGCAAATATCAAACCCTACAGTGTGCTATCAACAAAAAATGCAAATTAATATCCCTCAGATGCACTTTTTTCCTTGTCTGGGAAACGGGTATAGTGCCCAGTAAACTACATCATTCTGCTTTTACTACTTCTTTGTGGTAACTAGAAAGTAAAAAGTGTTCTTGAGTAGTGTGCAGGTGTTGTTTCCCTTCCCCTAGTCTCTGTTTAGCTGATCTTTTATCAATAGGTGCAAGTTTAACTGAGACTCCTATCTTGGGATCACTCAGAGGACTTTATCTCTTATTCTAGGATGGCTGGCAATAGGATGTTTCTTCCATTAAATCTCTTTATAGTGTATTCTTTCTTCCATAACTGCTTCCCTAAATATTTTTCTGACCCAGTTAAAAACAGAAATTGAATTTTATGTGATTATTCTAGTTGGCTTAATAGGCAGTAGAATCTATGGCTAGGACAGTCAGCAATGAAGAATTGCATGCTTGCAGGTATTGAAATGTATCATTTAATAAAGCAAATAAGCTATTTAGCTGTTTTAAAATGCATTTTAATTTAGTTACAGAAGTTTATCAGTATTAAACTTAATAGAAAAAGGGTTGTTTCAACAAACTTTCAAATCTTCTAAATGGAATGATTCTAAACAAAAACTCCTTTTAGTGGAGAAGAGTAACATTTCTGTTAAGAATTGAAAGAAAAAAATTTGAATCAATTGCTTAGGGTGACATTGAAAGAAGATGTGAAGAAAAATTAAAGCATTGCCTTTAATAAATATTTTTAAGAGCAATTATGGAAGAATCTTTGAGGATAGGCTAAATCCATATTGATTTTGCCACAGTGAAAGGGAGAAGGATGGATGTTTTCTTCAAGTTTTGTTGCAAGTAAAAGATTATTTTAATGATTATATATGAGGACCATAAATACTGGTACAGAATATATATTATATTGCCAATCTTTTGGTAAGTTGCAATGCTACAGGAGTTTCAATAGAGGACAAGCCCATGTGTTACTTTAAACATCCATTTTTAATACTTCACTTGTTTACCATTTATAGAAGTACCTAAAAATCTTAGCTATTTACCTCACATGAAATACCACACATCAGCATTTGTTCTGTACTTTTCTGATACTCTTTAAAGATAAACCGAACCATCAGAATTAGAGGACTTAAACCCTGATTGTGTGTAAAAACAAATTCCTTGTAAAAACACAGTTAACAGATCTACAGATAATGAAGAAGTTTAATAAACATTTAATGTAGATCACAAAATACAGCAGTTCAAAGGTATTATTGTTACAAGCATGCAAGCTAAAATAGGTATTTACATAGTAGCATATATCAACAACATATATCATGATGATCAGAGGGCTGGAGCACCTCTCCTGTGAAGACAGGCTGAGAGAGTTGGGGTTCTTCAGCCTGGAGAAGAGAAGGCTCTGGGGACAACTTACAGCAGCCTTCCAGTACCTAAAGGGGGCCTACAGGAAATGATGGAGAGGGGCTTTTTACAAGGGCATGCAGTGATCAGGCATGGGGTAACAGTTTTAAGCTGAAAGAGGATAGATTTAGTTTAGATATTAGGAAGAAATTCTTTACTGTGAGGGTGGTGAGGCACAGGAACAGGTTGCCCAGAGAGGTTGTGGATGCCCCATCCCTGGAAGTGTTCAAGGCCAGGTTGGATGGGGCTTTGAGCAACCTGGTCTAGTGGAAGGTGTCCCTGCCCATGGCAGGTGGGTTGGAACTAGATGATCTTTAAGGTCCCTTCCAACCCAAACCATTCTATGATTGTGTGATAATGTTTCCTGACTGGGGAAGCTGTTATGTTCCCCCTCAGCATGTTCATTCTTTTTTCCAAAGAAAACATGTAGTTCCATGTCTTTGTTCATGTTTGCAAAACCTCTGCAGTTCTTGTTGCTCTCTTCTGGCATCTTTCCAAACTTCCTGTCTTCTTACAGTGGATGCTGTACTTCTGCTAAGACCTCCAAAGTCTTTCCCTGGCCTGTTATGGGCAGAGTTGAATGGAGTGCATTAATTAACTTTATTTTCTTCAGATAACAGTCTTTCTAACACATTACAGTATTACATGTCTTTTTGCGGCAGCAATCTACTATTGATTCATGCTCAGCTGATACTCAGTGTTTCATACTGTTGATTCATATTCATACTCGGCTATACTTTTTCAATAATGTTACAGGAATGGGTACTGTTTTGTATCTTCCACTTTTCCTATTAGATGTTCTATACTTTGGACTTCATCTTGTTGATTTCAGAACATCATTCAAGTCTGTCAAGATCATTTTGGATTTTAGTGCTGTATCTGCTAAGAAAACAATGCCAATCTCTTCCACCCCACCTCCCACCCCCAAAATTGAAGGGAAGACAAGGTGAAAAAAATATACTTCTCAGTCTACCACCCAAGCTAGTAATGAAAGTATAGAACCAGACCAAAGGCAGTACCTTGCTGAACAGTTGATGCAACTTCCCATTTCTAGAGTAAATTATGGATAAGATAATCTGAACCACCCGTATTTGAATAGATTTTCTCAGCCTGTTGTGATGACTGTATTTCCTTGGTTTGCTTTTAGGAATGTCAGGTGAAGCATTTCAACAAGATTTATTATTGACAAATCCATGGAGGAGTTTAAGCTTACTTTTTACTTTTTGAAATTGAAGCCTGATGATTTTTTTTCTAGTATCTATCTTACCTGACTTGCATTGATCTAGCTGAAATTTGGTTAGTTAATTTAGTTAGTTTTGTTAGCTCCCAAATGCTTTGCAAGGGAAAATTTGCTTAAAATAGTTTAAACCAAATGTAGATCGAAGCCATTTATCAATTTATTAATGAGACATAGTTAACCACCAGACAGTGAAATATATGTTCAGAATTAATACCCACACTAGAACAGATAACATTTTGCATGTGTTCAGTGTTCTGGTTTAATAAACATTTCTAAACACTCTTCTGTAACTAATCCCAAGGAGTTTAAAAAGTGCACATACACGCACACAGTTATATGCAAACTGTGCCGCCTCTCCCAAGGACATGTGGGATACAAAACCACACCTCCTTCTGGAAGTGTGGGCCCCCTGCTTGTATGCACTGCCTGTGGGAGATGTGGGTGCTCCAGCTCTATGTGAACCTGCTGATTCACATGCCAGTTAGAAAAGCGTGCCAGGAGTTCATGTGCATGCAGCTGATAGGGATGAGATGCTGCTCCCTGTGTATTGCATATTGCACCGACAGTCCCCCAGCTGGATGCAGGCTACTCAGTGTCTACCAGGGAGGATGCTCTGTCTTGGCTGAGACAGAGGCCGTGATGCTGGTGGGGTGACTTCTGGCAATGTCAAACCAGGTTTTGATGACTAGCATTTTGCTCCAAGACTTCTCCCTGACTTGTTACAAGTTTTCCTAAAGCTTTTGTACTTTCTAGGCTGACCGATTCTTTGTCTCAGAAGTCTCTTTGAAATTCCCTGGTTACTGTTTAGTCTGGCCAATGTTGCTTTCCTCTTTAAGGTGGTCTATTCTGGGCAAATGTCCTCAGATAGTTTTGTGTATTATGCATATATGCACCTGCACCCTATTTAGCCCCATGTTCTCATCTTAACGGCCATTGTTAGCAAAGCCCTTTGGCAAAGGGAGAGGGTTGTGCTGGTACCCCGTGCAGAAGACCTTATAAGACAAAACTTACCACATCTATTTGACTGGAATGAACTAAATTAGCAAAATACACGTTTGATCTTTCCCTATTCACATCCTGTCTTTTTACCTTCTGCTCTTTCACACTGACTGTGTCATTCGGTCTCAGCAATCTTTTGTATATATGGAAGTTGTAGTTAAAGTAGTTACATAAGTAGTGAATGTTTTGGCTCTGTATCATTAGCTTGTTGTCGTCTTTGAATAACAGATGTGCATTCTCTTTTTCTTTCTCTGTTACTTGCTATGTGTTTATACAACTTTTTTACATATTAATGTCTATGGCCTTTTCTAGTTAAAACTCATTTTTGTACGTTAGCTTTAGATTTGTGTTCGTGCATGCTTGTGCTGTTTATTTTTGCTTCATGTTAGTGTGTATCTGTTTCCATATTTCCTATTGCTTTTTGGTTTTCAGATCATTAAAGACATTAAAGAACTCTTGATGAAGCCATATCAGGACCTTACCATGTTTCCTATCATTCTTCCACATCATGATGGTTTGTCATTGTGTCATTTAATGTTGTCTTCTAGAAACTACCTTTCTTGGATTCCTTTTTCCCTTCTTCCTTCTAGAATTCCTTACTGTAGGACCTTGCCTAATAATTCAGAGTCTCAATTTTTAAATAGCAGAGTTCAGCATTCTCCTTATTTGATATTCTCACATCCCTAGAGTCATTAATTATAATTTCATCATCACGCTCTCCTGATTGCCTTACACAGACATGTTTTCATTTGTAGTCTCTCTCTTACTCAAAATTGAAGGTAGTTGTTAGTTTTCCCCTTCTCCTATAAGCTGCTTTCATTTTATGAAAAATATATGTCTGACTCATCACAAGAGTTTGTAGGGTAGTCTGTGCCTTCAGTGTAGCTTTTCAAACACACTCTTGGATGGTTCAAGATCCCATATTAACACCAACACCTGTCTTTGGATGCTTGTGTATCGCTTCATTATAAATAAGTACCATATGTGATGGCACTGAGCACAGGTTAGCACTGAGGGGTTAAATTGGGAGCTGTGAATAGCTTTAAATAATTTTCTGTAAGTCATAATACAGTGGCAACATTATTAAATAATAGTAAACTGCAATTGCATTGCAAATGATATGTTGGAGATGAAACTGCTAAAAGTATAAATGTATAAATGATAACTGGGAAGATTATTGGCTATTTGTCTCGTTATTTATCTTGAATTGTCTTTGACTTGTTAGAGTGTGCTATGAGCGAGCCACCTTCAGCCCAACGATCCAAACCTTCATCCTTTCTGCCATCTGGCATGGGGTTTACCCAGGATATTATTTAACATTTTTAACAGGAGTACTAATGACACTAGCAGCACGAGCTGTAAGTACCAACCAAGTATCTTCTTAAATAATAATTTTTGTAAAAGAAAATTGATCATGTTCTCTAGTCCAAAGATGCGCTTTACAGTTGATACACAGTCTGTCTGATAGTGGTGTTTACTTTTTTAGTTATAAGAGCAGTGGGAATGATTAATTATAAGGAGGGGGTTGATCAGTGGAAACAAGTGAGACTGTATGCAGTCTGCAACATTTTTGTAGTATATCTTTTGTGGAAGCTCTTTCTCTGTATTAACTGATAATATATTACTATGCCATGCTGAACAGGATGATGTTGTCTAAGACCATTTTGAAAAAACTTTCTGATGATGAAAAAATCACTGATGATGAGTAGCTTAAAATTTGGGGGTTAATGCTATATATTTATAGAGTCTGCCCCCTCCCTGATTTCTGTCCAATACTACTGTAAAGATGGTAGCTAAGAATGCTCCCCCTCAACCAGCAGATAAACATCTCTAGTGCAGTTACTATTCAAAATTGGCCAGCCAGGAGTGCAGTCACATTAACACGCTTTTGCGGCTGCTATTCAGAACCATATGGAACCAGCAAATTTGCCAAGAAATCTCTCACAGTTCTGCTTGAGAAAGCTGCATAAGAACAGAGGAAGGTTTATCAGTTACTCAATGGGAAAGAGGAAATAAATTGGGTGTCAGCTCAGAGCAGCATAACAGACCACTTTTCTGTTGAAAGGACCAGGAGAATGAGAAATGAAGCAGACAGCTCTTTATTGCTATAATGGCTAGGGGAAGGTAGTACTTTAGATTTAGATTGTTACTAACACTAATAAAACAGATGCTCCTCCTCTTTCTTCAAAAAGATGTGGGTATAGTCCTTGTTTGACAGAACTGACTCCTTTCTTTACAATAGGTATAGCTCCCTTCTCCTTTCCAGACTCTATCACAGTGAACTTTTGATATTTATCAGCCAGGGGCTGGTGCAAAGCCAAGGTTCAGGGACAGTTCACAGGTAAAAGTTGTTCTGCTCTCAGTGAGGTGAGTCCAGTAAATAGGAGTGCTCACTGCACTTCGTCCTGGCCTTCGCTAGTAAGCTGTGTTGTATTCACATTTCATATGTATCAATCAATAGGCTATTAAATAAAAATATTTTGAGTTTCTGTATTAACAGGTACTTAATATTAACTGATAAGATATGTTAGAGGTACTTCAGGATGTTTATTATTTAACTCTACTAGCCTTTAACTGCAAAGTTTGGCAGCTCTGATATACATTTTCTTCTCCCGTCATGTCTAAGCACGTATTTAACTTGTTTTACTTCCTTTAACCATTACACATTTCATAATCAGGTGTTTACTAGGGGCAATTATAGATTTATTTTAAAAGTTGTCCTTCAAGTCCTAAAATACTAGATTTCCTACAAGAAATTCTGTGAAACTTCATCCAAGTTTTACAGAACTCAGGAACAAGTCACTGCACGTGACCATAGGAGAAAACTGGGGGAAGATGGCAGTATGAAGGGTATTTGGCTAGAATGACTTTTTTTACTTAGCTTAACTAAATAAAGGCTGAGTGGGAATGCAGTATCTACAGGGGTATTTGGGTAAGAAGGACAAGAAGGGTAAAAAAGGTTTTTAATGTAAAGAATGAAATCAGCAGGAGCTAGCCTTGGATATGTTCTTTAGAACCAGGAGTTTTAACGAAACTGAAGATTGAAGAAACTAAACTGGGTACTTTGGTGTGCAGCTGTTCAGAGAGAACTACCTCAGTGCAGATGACTGGAAGGTTGCAACTGTGATACCAAGCTACGCAAAGGCTGAATTGAGCCTGTCTTGGCTTGTCAGCAAATAAGACCATGAGCAAGAATGACAGTTCAGTCAAAGGAAGGAGGGCTGAAGATCTACTGGTGTCTTTATAATTATAGACTTAAAATTGAACCCAAACCTGTGTGGGTTTTGGATTTTTTTTAAATACCTTTGGTATGCCATTGTTTGAGCAGAATTTTACAAACAAAAGAAGACTCAGCATAGAAAATTGAGTCATTTTATAATAGTCTCACTTGATATTAGTTGCTATTAAGACTCCTGAAATACATCATTAGAACTGATATTGTGTGTATTCTGATTTATACCCCACTTATCCTAAAATGTATCTTATTAGCAAGTATAGGAAAATGGCTTTGCATATAGAAGCTTTCAACAGAAGCATTCTGGTTTTCATTTACTGCAACACTCCATATTTATAGAATGGCTTGATGGAATAGAATGTCTGCCTCATTCAGACAAGCAGTCCAAAGTTGCATTGGATTTAGGAGCGATTAATTTACTTAAATTCTGCTTAAATTCCTAAATACTTAAATACCTGTGCTGGATGAAGTGCACTATCCTAAAAGGCAGGGAATTTGAACTGACTCCTAGTGAAGTTGATGGGCATTTTGAGTAGTTCAAAGATACTTGACCAGACTGTAGCACTTAAATTCATCCTATGAATTTTGTGGAAGTGCAACAAACTCTGTACAGTAAGATAGCTCTCAAAGTTTATTCCTAAGCTAACTTACTATTATCTGCTTTTCCAGATAAGAAACAATATCAGACACTATTTTGTTGAATCTCCTGCTGTTAAACTATGTTATGATATTATAACATGGATGGCAACTCAAGTAGCAATAAGTTACACAGTCGTGCCATTTGTACTGCTCTCTGTAAAACCCTCTTTCACCTTTTACAGGTAAGCACATTCTATCTGTTTCCTTTTTCTTTTCTTTAACTTGAATAGATGTATTTTCTGTGGCATAAGATTTCTGAAGCTTTTTCAGTGCTAATTATAAGTTTGATTTGTTAGCTGAGCAAATGGTATTTCTGTTCAAGTGCTCAAATGCAGTTTGTGTTGTGTATGAGAAACCATGAAGTACTCTTGTCTTCCTATCATAATAGACTTATTTTCCCTGGGGCAGAGAAAAAGAAAAAAAAAACCACCAAAAACAAAACCAGAGAGTACCTTTGAGATTACTATATGCACTTTAACTATTCTATAGCAAGTCTAGATAATGACTTCCCAAAAGTAACTTGTGAAAAAGAAAGTTGAAAGCAGACTTCTATTTACTTTACATCTCTGTTAGAGCACTAAGTACTGTGGGGGAAGATTTCATTTCTGACTTCCCCTTTACTGCTTTTCTTAAAGTAAATATTAACGTCTTCCTGTCTTAGCAAAGTACTGTATGCCAGTAGACTTATTCCTAAAGCATCCTCTAAGAGTGTTCAGATTTTTATTGAATTATTATTTTTGTTTGTTTTTTAGCTCCTGCTATTTCTGTCTTCATATTGCCAGCATCCTGGTATTGTTGGTATTTCCATTGAAAAGAACTCAAAAAGGAAGTAAAAAGCATGAAAGCGTCCAGCCTGTGTGGTCCAAAAAACTAGAAGAAGAAAATCTTTTGCAAAAGAACAGTTATTCCACAACAAATAATAGTTTCAGTCAGAAACAAGAAATAACCTGCAGATATCAAGCATTAAAACAGTGATTGAGGAAATACTATGATGAAAATATTTTGTATGTTTTCAGAAACCCATTTTTAGCACCTTTTAAAGGGGTTTGTATTTGTTTGCAAAGATGTTTAGTAAGAAAAGAATGCATTACCTAGGAAAATCACATACAATAGCAAGACTGGAAACAAAACAAATTAACCCCTCCCATGCCATGTCCCTGTGGGTCACGCCTTATATGAAGATATTACCATTATTTCAATGGGCACTCAGGACTTGCAACGTATGTCCATAGGGTCATATGTGTGCCCTTTGCTGAATGTACGTTGTGTATCCCAAGGCACTGATGGGGTGGAACAAAATTGTGTCAATCTAGGATTAACAAATGGAAATTAATTTTTCCAAATGAATGACTTGCCTTAAACCCTCTATTTACTGAAATATTGTTTCTAAGTGGGTATTTTCAAGTTTGATTTTATGTGGAAAGCATATTTCAAATATATAATACTATATGCTATAAAGAAGATAAAAATAGGAAATGCAAAGTCATTAGAAGGCTTTTGAATCTTTAAAAGGGAACTGCAATAAGCATCTCAGTATTTGGAGGGTTTTCTTAAAGTATCTCAAACTATTACAGTACATTACAGAACTGTAAACATTACTGATGCCAAATTATAGTTAGGTTTCTTTGATAAAGAGTATACACATAGCCCTTCTGAATGGATTAAAAAAAAAAAAAAAGAAACACATGAAGGTTCATCTTTTCCAGGGCTTGATAGCTCTAATCTAGGTTTCTTTAAAGTACCGAAAAACAATAAAACACTGCCAAGTGGGCTTTGCAGCTAGAGAAGGAAAGGCAGCCATAGGACACAGAAGACAATGTGCAAGCACCAGGATTTCAATGAAGGTGCATTTTTACCCTTAAATACCAGAAATACTTGTTCTAGAATAGAACTGTTTTACAAAAAATTATTTTTAATACTTAAAGTTGTTTTGAATTTTCAGGCGTACAGTAGTTAGTTGATGATGTTTTCAATATAAAATAGCAAAATTATCTTGAGCTTTAGTGCATAGGTAGTCAAACATGAAATTACTATCATAACCAATTTCTGTATGCTTGATAATTGATGGCCCTTTATCCAAAGAAGTATATCAATTTGAGGAAAAGCTTTTTCTTTAAATTAGAATTTTAGATGCAAAGTTCACATCATATTTGTGGATAACATAATGAAAGAAAGAAATCCTTCAGAATATCTGGCTTACAAAATTATGGAAGTGTGTCAAGGGAATAATTCAGTGGTTATATCTGTTCCAGACCATTTATTGTGATGATGGTCCCTGCTAGAGTACTGCTGTTAAAGGGCTACATTTTAATTGCTTATATTCTGCATTTTCTTGTAATTTTTTTAAGGAAACACAAACTGTTTATCCACATGGATTTTTTTTAGCTTTAAAAATGACACAAAATACTACCAGAGAAAAATAATGCAGCTTGTTGATTAATAACCTACAAATGAATGAGAAAAATTTTGTCATAATATTTCGAACCTTAAATTTTTCATCAAATATCTGGCACTAGTGGGGTGAATATTCTTAGTTCCAGAAGTGCAATGATGGTCCTCAGCTTTGGGGATACTACCATGCAAAAATAGTCACAGTACTTCTGGCTTACTCTCTAAAGAACCAGATCCTAAGTCAGGTCAGAGTTGTTTCCTTGCTGTGATAGTTCTGTGTCTGGCCTTTGGCTCCTTGCCTAAAACTCCACGAGGATAAAATACCTTTTCCATATATGTAGGTTAGCACTAATTTACACAGTTAGAAAGGGGGAACTAAATATGAAATGAGAGTAGATGAGCGGGGATGTTCGTTGTTTCAGTAACAGCTGTATTATCTTTAAGATAAAATAATCTGACTTCTAAATCCTTAGCTTGTTTACCCAAGTAGACCTCTGCTTACATGGGGTTGTGGTTGTCATATGTCTCTTTGAAATGGCATTATGGTTTTTTTCTGTTGTTTATAAGTAAGGGCACACTAGTTTCTTTGTTTGATTATCCTTATTAGATACAGAATCAGGAAAGATATTTTTCCACTTTCTGTTCTTGAAGGGACATTCACGTAAAATAACAAATTAGAATTGCATATTTCTGGATGGGTGAGTAGAATTAGGGTTAATTCTTTCAGCATTTGTTGCTGTTGAATTTAAATTCATCTTGTTGGTGCAGTCTACGTATCTACCCAAACAAGCACTTTTGGATGCCAGTATAACATCTCATGTGCCATTTTTCCCATTAATGTTCTGGTACTCTTGTTTTGGCATGTGTGCCCACATGTGCGATGGAGGCTTACTAATTCTTCATTATGAAATATGAAAACAGTTGTAAGCACTCCCAGAAAATAAGCAGGTTTAGGATAGCGAAGACTGGTACTTCAGTGTGAGTGAATTCACTGGTACGGTTTTGTTCAGAACTTTTGTATATGGGGAAGTTAAAACAGCTAAGAAAATATGTATGTGCTGTTGTTGGGCACAAGTGGCAAGATACGGGTTTCAAAATTGGATGTGACTGGTGTCTGTATGCAATACAATTACTGTTTTCTTCATGGTTTGAACCCCTTAAATAATAGCAACACAAGAAAATTATGACAACTAATTAGTTCCACACAGAATTTATTTTTAAGTATAGTGTCCTAGAATTTACCCTTTAAATGTTACTGCTGAATATAAAAGTACTTTGAACCAAAATCTGCTCTTCGTGCAAATGAATTCTCTTGGGGACTATGGAAAGAGTTTTTTTGTTTTAATGGCAGCACTCCGATTTTAGTCAAACAGGGGTTTTGTTGTTGTTGCTTTCCCTCTGATTTACTTGTTTTCTGCCTTGCTATCGCACTGGATGCTTTTTATCCATTTACTCAGAAAGTCAAGAGCAGCCAGCCCTGATGTTTTAGATAATTTTTAGGTTTTACACATGTCATTTTATAATACTGAATTTGAAAGGATGGTGGTGATTTGCTATTGCTCTTGCTGAGAAAAATAGAAAGTACATTTCCTAGAAATATTTTGGGCATGAAGGAAACATGATTTTAAGTATTCTTTCACTGATTAACTGATGTGTATCCAAAAGGTAAAAGTGTTTTTTTGTATTGCAGATCAGCACACTATGAAAAGTAAATATAACATATCATTCACAATTTTATGGTGCTTTGCAGATATTTGTCTATTGTGAACAATTCATTCAGGCACTTAATGAGTTAATGTTAGTAAATGTAGTCACCCTGATAGTAACTATTTGCTTGCTTAACCTTTTTTAAATTTCACAATTCTGTATTAATGAAAGATGTATATTATACATTTAAATAATACTTTCAGTGGTGCCTACTACTGTTGTAACAGGGAAGGCTTTGTTAGCTTTACAGTTACAGACATGTCCTTCTTATTCAGGAAATTTATTCTTCCATGGCCATTTCTTAAGTTGACATGTAGACAAGATTTCAGTAATAGGTGACATTTTAAAATATATTACCAGGTAAAAATATTGGTATGCATTTCAATATGCTCTTGATAACAAATCATACTTTAGTGAGAAGACTTTACGAAAAAATCTTTGTATATTCCCTGCTCTACGCTGACTTGTGGTATGAGTTTTACCAGTATAGTATATCATTTATTAGAAGAATTTTACACTTAAATAACTTGTTCTGTTTCCCCTATGGGAATAAGTAATATAAATATAAATACTATGCTTGTATGACAGGATGCACACTAGGCAGTTGTGCCTCTTCTGATGGCAGTGATTTGGTTAGTGGTAAAATGTCCTCTGATGCAGAGGAGACCTTTATGAGATCTTTACCTCCTGTCAAATTCATATCAAAAGTAATTTTAACAGAGTCTGGAGCTTTCTCTCAGAAGCTTTGCAAACAAATCGTCAACAGATTTGTTTAAATACATGGTCAAATGTGTCTTCATGTTTGCCTGCAAATGTGTCACTGTTACTTACATGTAAACTTTCACATGCTCAGCTTTATAAGTTGGCCTTGAATGATGAAGGAATTTAAAAGCACAAGTTACAGTAAGTTAGGCTTTCATTTCCCTTATCCTTAAGTCTTTCACTTTATAATTCTAATTGAATTCTGAAATCAGGTTTGAGAATTTTTCATTTTCAATAAATTGCCATTTATGTTGAAAAGTGATCGGCGTTATAAAAACAGATGGAAATAAATTTAAGGGGTTTAGTATGGTGCAGACTCTACATACGAAAAATACACATCGGTTCTGTGCTGATTCATCACACCATTTCACTACGTGA
The DNA here is from genome assembly GCF_000737465.1 of Haliaeetus leucocephalus. NCBI lineage: Eukaryota > Metazoa > Chordata > Aves > Accipitriformes > Accipitridae > Haliaeetus > Haliaeetus leucocephalus. Next base: position 6,403,614 of record NW_010972653.1, read on the forward strand.
TTAGCCTTTAGGCATTTATTTGGGTCCAGTAATACTCTGAACAGCACTTGGGAGTATTTTCAAATTTCCTGTTAAAAACTCAATTGGCTGTAAGTACTTAAGTTAAACAAGTATTTAAATGCTATGCTGAATAAGTATCTAAGCAGATACTCTAGTGAATTGAGCCTACTCCCACTGGATTACCAGAGCTGTCTGGATCTAAGCTAGTTTGCACTGTTGATCTTGTTCATAGTCATGGTGGAAACACTGGCTGTGAAGAAGTCTCTGGTCAGTGGCCAGGGGGGTTTGCCACAAGAGTTTCTGGGAGGAGCTAAGCCTACATGCAGAGCTTGACAGAGGATCTACTCACTTGTGACCCAGGCTGCAGCTGCTCTATGGTACATCTGCCTGAATTTTTGATGTGTTTGCTGTCTTAACCTGGACATTGTGGAAACACCATGAAATCCAGGCATCCACAAAGTCACCCTGCAAGGTTACAACTGCAAATACGGCAACAGTTGCTTATTATGGTCAAAACTAAATGAAAGCAAAAAATTAATTTCTTAAAAACTTGTTTTCAGGTGAGCTGCTTATGTTTTTTTACAAAACCTAACCATCAACTTATTAATTTTCATCCCGTTAAATATTTAAAACATAATTTTGCTCACTTTAGGTATAAAAAAAAGGCAAATTTTGCCACTTCATCATCATCTGTGCATTAGCTGTGTGTCCAGTGACTTAGGCCTGGTTTTGATTTTAGATGTTTTTAGATTTTCTAAATCCATGTGCATATCCATACAAACACTGTGTAAACTTCATGAATTGGCAAACTGTAGTTACATATAGTGTGCATAAATATACCTAAAATAGGCCATATCAATATTTACATGAGGTAGTGTTGAGCCTTCCAGTTGTACACTACATCTGCTGAAGGCTGCTGAGCTCCATTCTCAGAGTACTAAGCTTTCTGCTTCCTAAAGTGAAAATAGAATCCGCTGGCTACGCTTTAAGTAGAAAGTAAAGGGCTTCTTTCACTCTGTTTGCAACACCAACCCTTACAGGATATTCTGCTGCAGGCTACGAAGACAAAATTTGACTTCAGATATATGACTGAAATCTGAGTTAGGGCCACTTTTGGAGGAAACTTTTTGTATTAATAGTGACTCAGTCCAGCACCTTATTCCAAACTAACCTCTTGGCAAAAGAGACCTCTGCACAATCTTCTTCCTTCCTTTTGTTCTCTGAGGAAGAACTACCCCAAGCTGGATTTTCATTTAGGTTTCACTACAATATGTCTTATGAACAGATAGCTGTGGCCCATGCTGTAGTTGGATTAGGCTTCCAAATGGTGACGATGTAATCTGAAACAAAAAATAGAGAAACAGGGTGCCTAGACACTGGTAATCAGAATAGTGCAACACCACATATTAAAGGTGCAACAATCTTTTGTCACAATAAGTTAAGAGTATTTGCCTATGCATATTTTGCCTTTCTATGTGTTTATCAGTTCTCTACATCTTTTCTTTGTACCTTCTTTTGTCCAGTGGTGTTGACTATTTCTATGAAGAATCTTCTGATGTGTCTTACTGTGACAAAGGTGTCAAAATGATACAATAATAATTAGGTAGTTATTCTTAAATCCCAGACCTCAGATGTGTTCTAGATCAGTTAGAAGAGAACATTCAAAATGTATTGAACAAAAAATAGTGTAAGATGGGTAAATATAGCATTATTCAAAGATGTTGTAATAAGTTATTCAATTTAAGAATTAAAAATATGGAACTTTGTTGTTTCCTGCCTTGGTTACACATTCAAGGGAATAGTTTTACCTCAATGCAGAAGTAGTTATGCCTCCAACTACCCATATGTTAAGGTGAGAAAACACCCCTAAAAGTGGATAGCTACAGTATTCCTAAATTTGCCTTTCCTGGTTCAGATTATAATGCATTGTTGGTGAATTTCATTTTTATTATTCCAAAATATATATTTTTTAAAAAGTGTTATTTTTCAACAGATCCATAAACTAAGTGTTGGTGTATGGTAAAATTAAAATACCACTGTTAGTTACACTGTGATTGTGATATTTTAATAATTACTTATTTCTAATTTGTCTCAGCAGTGCTGCAGAAGCATGCTGTTATGTTTTAAAGGTGTTTTTAACTTGCCTATAAATGTTTTTTTCTAATTTGTGTCTTTAAATCTGATTAAACTGTAGTTTAAAAAAAGTGAACTTTTTCTAAATTCTTTGGTGTCTGTGAGTGCTAAAGAACAAAATTATTTTAATGCAGTTTCTCCTTTTAGATTACTAAACATTACAATGCATGCATTTACACTGTTACTTGGACTGTTCTACTTCAAAATTGCTTTCATTTCATTTGTTTTCTAGAGTTTACATAAAAATATATGTATATAATTGTTTTCCAGTAGCGCTGGTAAATAGAATTTCAAGTTTAGCCTCTTGTTACTTGGGAAAGGTAATTACACAACTTTAAACTCTCCGTCTCAAAGCATATTGTTGCCTCATGTGCACTGCTTCTGAATATGACAACTCAGCTATTTTTAGCTTGAGAAATGAAAACCTCATAACTAACAAATCAAAATCAGTGTTTTGAACAAGCTGCTGCTTTAATTGATGATTCCAAAGGAGCAGGACTAAATGTGTACCATGCATGTGCATTTTTTTGCTTTTTGAAACTGGACTACTAGGACTCACTCCACTGTGATAGTTTCTGTTGGCTGGTGACAGTACGTTAAAGCAGGCTGAGACTCCTTGACCTACAGGTTCTTCACCATGTGTGTTTAGGTTGTTACAGAAAAGAAGGGATATTACATGTCACTACTAAATAAGGGCTGTTTCCATCACTTCCTGTCTCGTACTGAATCTTGGTTCTCTCTTCTCTTGATCAGGTATTAATTCTGCTTCAGTACAAACCTTGTAAAGCCAATGTAAGTTTGTGAAGACATCCTCACAAAGATCTGTTTCTGCAAGTGGTCTCACCCTAGAGGAATACTGGAATGTGTGTTGGTCTCTTGGAAGGCCCTACCATAGTAATGATATTTTTAAGCCTTGTGTGTTTAGAATTCTTTTTTAGCAAGCTGTGTTGTGGGAGATGAAAATACTTGCCATTTCAACACAAAGGACTTACAGATGCAATTTTAGAAGCTCTGGTGATTTCTGACATTTCAACCAGAAATTAGAGACTGCAGTGGAAATTGCCTTCTCAAATATGCATTCACAATGGAGTTGGTCAGGAGTATGAAAAGTATCTTCATGAACTAAACATTTACTACTCTGTTTAGTGAAAAGCTCATTTGAACAGATTGAGATAAAACACAGCTTTCTGCTACTACTTTAGGATGCTAAGACTTGTTGGTGAACATGATTATTCATATGATGGAAATTTTTAACTCTGCTCTTTCAAGGTACTGAATAGAAAGAGTCCTGATTAAGAACATCCCAGAGCCAGCAGATATTTTCCTGTGCCTATAATTAACTTAATTCCATGTGAGTAACTTCCTGATAACATGCAGGATGTTTCAGCATAGAATACAGAAATAGTTCTAGGGGAAGATGTCTTCAACCTACTTACTACATTAGAGTTGGAGACCTGTACCCTCAGCACAGTTTACCAGTTCATCTTACAGATCTTCCTAGGATGGCCATTTATAGTAGTAAGAGAGTTATTTCTCTGTGGGGGTTACTCATTATCTTTACAAACTAAACTATGACAGTAAAAGGACTCTCCGCACTTTTATTCTAGTTATTCTACTGTCACAAGAAAAACATTCAAATATAAATCAAGCATGAGATAAAAAACAAAACACTTGTGTAATACACATGCTTAAAGCAATGTTTTCCCAGTGATTTCCTGATGGGATACCTAAATTACTTGACTGATAATTAATAACTTATTTCATGGGGGAGAATTCCATGCCAGCTTTCCTTTTGTTTGAAATATGGTGGTCTTTGTATCAAATCCTCCTGGTTTGCCCTCCATTGCCTACTTTACCATTTAGGTTGTTACACCATGAGTAACATGGCTGCCCATGTACTCTACCCCATAACAGCCTCTTCCCATATTAATGCTTTTGTCAGGTGGCAAAAATATGCATGTTACATGGCCATGATTTTGATAAATTAAAGTTGAGGAAATGGGAGGAAGGAAAAAAACCAGTTTTAAGTACTATGGTAATTATAATCAGAATAATAAGCTGCTTAATAATTAAAGCACAACAATAACTTTTAATTTATATCTTTACTGGGTAGATGTTGAAATCTGAAATATTGGGGCAATTTTGTGCCTGAGGCAAGCTTGGTTACTGCGACAGTCCAGTTGTTTAAAAATTAAAAGATTAAAAATCATACATCTATTATGAGGGAGGCTAAACAAAAAGGATAAGAATTACTTGAAAAATGCACTTAATGTTTTTTCATTTGGCTGTCTTTTTGTGAGTCTTGCTAAATTTTATCCACTGTTTTGGAGCATTGAATATCAATTAATCTTGGGGACAATTTCCAAGCACTTGAAGGACAAGAAGGTGATTGGAAGTAGTCAACATGGATTCACCAAGGGGAAGTCATGCTTGACCAACTTGATAAACTTCTATGATGAAATGACTGTCTCTGTAGACGAGGGGAGAGCAGTGGATATTGTCTGCCTGGACTTCAGTAAGGCTTTTGACACTGCAACCTGTAAGATCCTCATAGAGAACCTGTTGATGTATGGGCTGGATGAGCTGACAGTGAGGCGGATTGAAAACTGGCTGAACGGCCAGCACCAGAGGATGGTGATCACTGGCACGAAGTGAAGCTGGAGGCCAGTAACTATAGCTGTGTACCCCAGGGGTTGATACTGGGTCTGATCCTCTTTGACATGTTTGTTAATGATCTGGATGATGGGGCAGAGTATACCCTCAGCAAGTGTGCAGATGACACCAAACTGGGAATGTCAGAGGGTCATGAGGGTACCCAGAGGGATGTCAACAGGCTGGAGAAATAGGCTGATGGGAACCTCATGAGGGTCAACAAGGGTCAACCCAGCTGGAAGGCAGCTTTGCAGAGAAGGACACAGGGGTTCTGGTGGTCACCAAGTTGAACATGAGCCAGCAATGTGCCCTTGATGTAAAGAAGGGACCTCCAGAGGTCCCTTCTAACTTCAACCATTCTGTGATTCTGTGAAACCCTGTGGGAGATGGAAAAGCTGGAAAGAGAAAATTGCTTGGAAGAAATTTTTTATTTTGTCAGATTATATGCTCTAATGCAGCAGTTTACAAACATCAACATGTATTACCTTTTTAAAAAGCATCATAAAAATCAAGTATTTCTAGACAGACTCTGGAAAATTTTTGTTCAGAGTTAAGTGTCACTTAAACTATATTAATAATATGACAAAAGTTTTGGGGGACAACGGTTAAGAGATTATTTTTAAAAGTGTTTGATGAGAAGTGGACTGCTTTGTGTGAAATCACAAATCTATTATTCAACCCTTCAGTGGAACCGTGTTTCATTGCCTATGTGCATTAATCACTGGTGGGAAAGTGTTGTTCCTAATGTAGGCGTAGGGTACAAGTAGAAGAGCACAAGGATGTCAGGAGTTGGACCAATCTGTAGCAAAAGGGGAAGAAGGTGAAGAACCATACAGAAAACTCTGCCTTCCCTGCCTGTGTATTCCTGGTGTGTGTACAGTTCCTTTGTACACAGGAGGGAAGGAGCTACTGGCTCTGCCTGATAAATTTGTAGCTGCAGGGTGAGAAGACAGCTAACACCTGATGGGTGGAAACACTATGGTAGTGGAATAAGGATTTGGGTGATGAGGAGATCATGAAGTGAGAGATTAATGTACATTTTAGTATAAACTCTGAAAAAAGAGTAATATTTTGAAAATGTTTGAAAATCCATTGTCAGACTGTTATTTCTCTTGCGTACATAAGATTATATGGATGCTTGAAACATCAGGACTGCTCATCCTTTAGCAGTGGCCCCTGTGTATACATTCAGGTAGCACAGAGTGAGCATGTTTCAGCCCAGCAGTAACTGCAGGGATTCATTCATCCTCCATCTGTTCACATTGCACTTCTATTGTGTAAATAAGAAGAATGTCCTTTATGTCCTTACTTCCTCTTGTTTTTTTTTCAGCTGAATCAGTGTTTTGGTGCAAGATCTAAGTGGATTTAGCTTTTGATTTTCAAAGCTTGCTCTTTTGCCTTGTATTATCAACTTCTGTGAGTGTAAGGAAATTGTTTATTTAATCTGGGTGTGAAGGATTTCTTAAGGTAATAGGAGAAACCATGCTTAAAAAAGTGAGCAAAAGCACTTGTAGCCCACTTCCTGGTTATAAGTATTTACCTTCTGGTGAGTGATAATTATTTGGGATATACAGGAAGCGCTGCCAGATGTTTCTTCAAGAAGCTAACAGTGATGGCTCTTGAGAGAGATGGAAGATCTCGGTGTTGTAAAGATTTTAAGTCAGTGCTTTGACCCTTGGGACTCAGTAACCTTACAGATAAGCAGGAATATGGAGGCCATACTCCTTTCCCTTGCTGGTTCGTTGCCACCCTTTGTTGCCATCCCAGGTTTAAGCAAGGTTCCGTCATCTCTTGGGGAGGTGTTATAGTTGTAGTCATTGGAGATCATCTCATCCAGTTGTCCAAATGAATTAAATGCAGATGCATCTGTTATCATGGATTTGGACTAGGCTGAAGATGGAAGTGACCTTTTACAGTCATGGGCTGCGTTTTATCATCACAGAAAGTACAGACTGAAGAACTGTAAAACGCGCTGGAAATGGTGTCAGAAGGCCACAGCCACTCACACCCCGGCCCAGGCCGTGAGGTGGGTTTTCAAAATACCCGCAAAGCTGCTCGGGCACCTGGGCTGTCGGGGAGGTCTGGGAGAAGCTGGTGAATCTCAAAGTTTGTGGTGTGGTGAGGGTTTTTTTTCCTCTCCCGTATCTACCAACGGCAGTCCTCACCTTCCGTTTGAAAACCACGCTTTCCTCGGCTCATCCATCAGATGGCAATTGTTAACAGTTTTTTATTTTTTTTTGTAATCCCTTTTCTTTCGGAGAGCAGCCCCGGGGTGAATGCTAAGGCGGTCACTGTGCTCCAGCTCTCCCAGGGCTACCCAGCCTGGGGGGAGCGGAGCCGGGCTCAGCCCGAGCCCCGTCAGCCGCTACCGCTCGGCCGGTGAGGACGCCGCGGAGCGCGGTGACTCCCTGCCGGTCGGGGCTCCCGGGCAGGCTTTTTGTTTTGGGTCCCCGTTATTAGCTGCCGGTACAGGGTTATTAGGCCGCCCGTCCCGCGGGCTGGTCGAGGCGCGGCTCCCGCCGCCCGCGG
>NW_010972653.1:6410982-6411351 GCF_000737465.1 Haliaeetus leucocephalus
GGGCGGTGCCGCCCCGCAGCCCACGTGACCAGCCCGGTGAAGGGGCGGGGAGGAGGAGGGCAGAGGGAGGTAAGATGGCGGCCGCCGGTGGTGGGGAGTGAGGAGCGCTCGGGGCCGCTGCCTCCCTGTCAGTCTCCGGCTGGGCGCGGGGAGCCGCCCGCAGGGGCCGAGTCCCGCCAGCCGTGGGGTGAGTGGCGAGAGGAAGGCGGGGAGCGGGGAGAGCGCGGGCCGGGCGCGGAAGGGCAGGGGAAGGGCGCGGGGGAGGGGGCGCTCCCGGCTGACAAACAAAGGGCGTCGCGGGGCCCCTCCTCGCGGTCGCGCCCGGAGCTTCCCGCCGCCCCCCGGCAGCGGCGGGGCCGCAGGGGGCTC